>NW_014333276.1:303369-337569 GCF_000341935.2 Cephus cinctus | reverse complement strand
CCAGACTCGCCGCTACGATTTAGCGCCATGATTTTGGTATCGCCTAAAATCTTAGCGTTGTGCATCTCCCTACTCATCTTTACATATATATCGAGTTTGGTGCCACCTATTTTTCTTGACCAGCGACTGCAACCGCAAGAAATTTAGGTTCGATTACGGTGTTCAAAATGGTAAAAGCTTTAATTTCGGTTTTAGTTTTCGATTTTCTGTTTTCATTCATAATTTTTCGTTTAGGGTTTTTAGATTCGGTTTTCGAATGTAATAGATTTTGATTTCGGTTTAAGGAGCGACAGTTTTAGTGAGGAAGAAAAATTCAACGCGATTTAATCCTTTTTAAAACCGCTGTGTGTAAGCGTACTCACAATCAGTTAAGTTACTAAAATATACTGCGGTCAATTATGACACGTTTATGGATATCAGGAGATGTCACTTGATATGCGAAATCATTATAAATACAATTTAATTTCAAATAAAAATTTTAAGCGAAACATTAACTACACTCTAACAGGACACCTTCATATGACTACTTGAATGAATGTGCTCGACCCGTCCAAAGAAATAGGACAAGTAAGCCAAATACAATGGAAAATGGAAGGAGAGAAAGTGAAACGAGAAGTCAGAATGGAAGATAAAAATAAAGAAATCAAGAAATTGAGAAATATGGAATAGAGGTATAAAAGTAGAGACGAAATAAGGAAAGGGATAAATAAGAGAGTAAAAATGAAAGATAAAGAAATAAGGAAGTAAAGAAAAATTAAATATAAAAAAAGAAGATTGGGAAATAAATAAATAGGGTATTTCCAAGATACCGATTTTATCTACTCTATATATTTTCCGAGATCTTATTTAGCCTGAATTTTATATTTTAAATAAATTTCGAAAGTAGGTCAAGATGCAATAATATTTAGTAACTTTTGGAAAGCTTTCGAAAACAAGGTTCCGAATTTTCAATATTTCTGTGCAACTGATTTTTTCCTTCTTCTCTCGGGGTATCGAGCTATTCGTGAATCGTAAAGGTTTGAATGTTTGTTCTATTAGTAGTGGCAGCAGGAAGATTGCCAATGACGTTTCTTCTCTTTTGATGTGTATACATTTGTTCAATAATTTTTTTAATATGTCCGTCGTCGCAGCGTGGCTTAATTAAAGAAATAAAATAATACCTGGCAGTGATCCCGGTACTTCATGGCTGCAAGGTCCCACGTGCCCACAGAGGCCATCGCGTTTTCCATGTAAATACTCGTTTTCTACTTGTGCCGATGTTCATCTGCCCGGTGTGTCAATCACAGGCTGTTAGGAAAAAGAAATACTCGCGGATTTATATATTTATTGTATATATATAATATAATAAAATGTACATAGCAAAATATAGTCATGTATTGATTAAATTCTAAGGTAATTAATAAAACCATTAAGCATAGTGAGCGACTCAATATAAAAGGAACTAACGATCGAGTCTCGAACTCGAGATTCCTGGGCGCTAACCAAAGCACAATGCATAATTCATGCAATGAAACTTATATTTGCGTTTTTACCGACGTTTAAGGTTGGCTTAACACTAAACCTACCAGAGGGGTCAAATGACCGCTTTTGAGACTTTAATCAAAATTGTTAAATTCCAGGTTTTTATTTTTCTTGAACTTATTGCACGACTATGCTAAATTCTGTATTAATTACAATCAACTGGAAAATACTATAATGTTTATTTCAAAAGCGGTCATTTGACAGCCATCGGTAGAAATAGGTATATATAATATGTCGGTAGGTTTAGTGTTAAATATACGTTCGACCAATCACATTCGTGGAACAGGTTGAGGCTCCTGCGTCCAGGTGGCGCGTCGATACCAGAATACACGCGCTTTAGAGTGCCACCCGGTATAAATCCATTGGGTCTCACTGAGCTCACAAATATTACGCGTAGTATATTTATATATACTCGACTAATCAAAAACGTGGGTATGGTTCGACGGACTTCCGCTCAGGTGGCGGGTCGATGCCGAAATAAAATTGGATCCATGAAAATCGGCCCATGAGCAATCTCCCTGCTAATTTCTGCTATTATTAATAAAATACATTCCGGTTAAAGCTTCGATTTTGGTTTTCCACTGTATCAATTTCAGATTTCCGTTACGGTTTTCGGTATAACATTTATGAAATTTCAGTTAATGATTACAGTTTCGTCTCCTTATTTTTCTGGTTATTATCGGTTATCCATTTCGGTTTCAGTTAAGTTTACAGATGGCAGTTTATCATCTATACTTTGTAAAATCTAAATCCGCTAAATGACCAGTCAGACGTTCTAATTAACCCTTGACCCTAAGGAACACATTTTCGTTAATCAAATTCGATATCATCACTTCATAACATACGCGACCTAATATAAGCATTTATATTTACACGCAGCATCATTGAATTATTAAGAAAATGAATAATCAAGAAACTCTCATGCCACAAGATCTATACTCTCAGCTTGGATTTCTTCAGTGGAAACTAGAAAGTTCAGTGTGCATCAAGGCGGGCGAGTACATTTCTTTGTTTAGAACGGCAGCAAGGGAAGAACCTAACTGAACCTTATGGTCTTTGGTGCATTGAGTGCAGCTGCACTCAGTGCACGCGGTCTGCACGCGTTTGACAGATTCTGGCTTTACTCTTCCAGCAACAGATCGTTAGGAAAACAACCGGACGTAATGACTTCCGTAGAGGAGAGAACAAAAAACATCATATCATCAGGAGTAATAGATGATTCAACTCAATTGCGAAAAGCAACAATTCCACGAAGATGACGGTGCATACGTACATACATAGAAATCAGAAAAATCAAGGATGGATAAAATTCCTTGCCAGAAGTCGAACAAATAACTCTGCATGACGTACGTATACTTTGAGGAGGAAATACACTATTTCGCGTAAACAGCCTCTGACTCTTGTATAGTATATTTTACAGTACTAAATCTTTGTCCATCAAGATAAACGTGGAAACGTCCTTAAACACACGTGGACGGAATTTTGTTTCATACCAGAATGACAAATATCTAAACTTGTACCATAGAAGTATAATCTAATCTGTAGGTATAAATGGTAAAGTATCATTTTAATTGATCATGTTTATAATTTTGATTAGCAATATCCAAGTTCATCAGAACTCATTGTCATGAGAACTTCCTGATTATGGAACTTTGTACTAATACAATCTTGAATGTCGACCTCATGCGGAATATATTATCTCAAATGATGATAAAGTAGTCAATGGACTTTGTTCTTATGCTTCTACATATCTCTTTTTGTTTTACATTCCAGCTTAAAATGCAATGACGCACCGAAAAATGTAAGGTTAGAAAGCTCTTCACCAACTGTCTTTATGGAGGATACGTCTTATTAAGAATGGCGAAACAAGTGGCGACGCGTGGCGTCGACGTCGATACCGTACAAATCGTGTGTGGTCGGACGCATATTGCCTGGCCTCTCGGCAATGTACAATATTCTTATCGATCCTTGAACGTGCATAACCTCGTACGTGGTTTAACTGTAAGGTTGTATAAATAGATACCAATAGAAGTAAGCCTAGTTTGGATTATCGAAAATGTCTACAAATCCAATTTGTATGCATACGTATGGATTTTGTGGTTGTTACTAGTCAATAAGGTCATTGCGAAAGTAACTTATCGGGTGTAATATCGGCGATCGATATCAATAAAAGATCGATGACGTAGTCGAAATCTGAAAATAGAGTCTTGACTGTAAGAGTACCTATACCGATACTTGAATACCATATTGAGTGCGGCCCTGCTGGTGCTTGTGAACTCGCCTTGACTCGTGACAGAATAAAGAGGACCTACGTGGTTTAGTAATTCGTATTGTAACAACTTATCGTTAGACGCGTAAAATAATTTTTATTCCGACATCTTAAATTTGAATGGAAGTAAATTTATAGGAAACTAAAAAAAAATTAACTCGTCTTTAATACTTGAATTTTATGCTTACCAAATGGTAGATTGCTGCTTTATTATAGACTGTATACCTATTATTCTTTGGAAATCTCGTAGTTGTATACAGAGATTTTTGACCGATAAAATTGCGGAATATATTTTTACGGAAGTGCGTAAAAATGTTTGGTGAACAATCGATTATTATTAGCCGATCGAATTCTACCACGTGCAGATATCAATAAAATTAACAATTTAAAATACGGTTAGTAGGACAGAAGATATCAACAGAATCGCTTAAGGGGCAACTGACCGGTCTCCGTTAGAAAATCGGACAAGCGTGAATGCTTGATAAAAATGGTACACTGTATAGTACAAAACAATATTTATCCTACATATTTTAAATATTACTATACAATTCATACAAGAAGGTTCTACAATAAGAAGAATTCATCGATTTAAAAAAATTATCACTAGCCACGTGACTCAGTCGGACAGACAGGAATCTAATAAAAGAAACAAAAGTAACTATCCATACCGGTTTCCCATAGCTAGAATTTCTCTCGCCACCTTCAAGTGAAAGAAGAAACACGTTGCAAAGTAATTTTACGAAAAAAAGATTTTGTACCATTACCATAGGATTTTTTAATTATTCGTCATTAGGACCTCTGTATATGATTAGGCTGCTCGCCGTCTACAATCAGATATTCTCGTATTATCAAAAAGGGGGCCATGTCCCAAGGCAGCTGGACCAACGTTCGATGTTTCATTCATGAGTGTATGCGTTCTCTCAATTTTATTGGTATCTTTGTCATATCTGTATTTCCCACTGTTAGGGTCTCTCTTTCGTTCAGTGCGAACGTACTGGCTCAGTGCAACTGTACCCGGCCAGTGCTGGAGTATCGACCCGCAACATGCGCTAGCCCATTCTCCTTTATTTTATTCCCTCACTCTCCGCAGCACTACTCTTTGTCTTCGTTCCACTCGCTACTATCCACTCTTGCGCGGACTCTGTTCGATGGCGTTTAGCAACTCGAGTCGAGAAATGCGTGACCGTACATGCCATTATAGTCCTTATTGCTGACAGAGCCTTGTGGTGCATGCGCGAGTTGATTCAGTCGCGTACTAGAGGATCGTAGGGCCCTGGGGAGTACAAAAAAAAAATTTATATAAATAAAAGTATTGACGATAGAAAACATTTCATAGGGTCTCTGTGTCAGGTCGTGAGAAACAAAAAATTACTTAATACCATCCTCTGCACTTTTGTAATTTATTACTTTTATTCTCTCGTCATCGTTAGGTAAATAATATTCCTAAATACTGTTGTTTTCTATCCTCACAAAATTGACAGAGACAATTCACTGTCATCTTTCAATTAAAAATGTCATCTTCATTCAGAATAATGGTAATATAGCACAACGACAAAATGTACCGTGAGACATTAAGAAGGAGAAAATCAGTATTGATCTCATGAGAATTCCGTTACACGGATGATTTTAATTTACAGTATATATACGGACAAAAACATTGTAGGAATTTAATGAGTAAAATACTGATTCCACTACTTTTTATACCAATCAATGAAAAGTATTAACAAAGGTATAGAAGCAGGGTGGGGAATGCCCCATATAAAGGTACCTTAAATAGCTACGTCTCTGCTTTGCAGCAGCTCGGTTTATTTCAACTAACAGGCCGAACAGAAGCGCAGCCCGACAGAACTGGCGGACAGCTGATTTTGACGGTACGGTTGGCAGCCGCCAGTTATTTTCTTATCGTAAATGTGACACGTAATACGCAATGTGCGACAGAAAAAGCGCGAGTGCGTAGACGAATTTAAAACACTTATTGTCATAGCGACTGGATAATTTTGACTGTGAAAATATAATTGAAGAAAGACGAATACCTAGCTCACGTCAGTTATTGTGTCCTGTGACAAAGGAGTAACAGTACTGTATTGGATCTACCCGTAACGTACGATAAAAACTTATGGGAACTGGAGTATAGCGATTAAAGCAATGTTCGTCATAGTCGTGGAATGAATAAGAATATCGCGACTGCTCATCGATTGTCTGTGCCGTAAGTACTTTGTGTTCTGTAAGAGAACAAAAAAATCTTTTATGTTTCACTTTATGATGATCCATTTTCAACGTAAATTACATATAAGCTATGTGGGCCATAAGTTGAGATTCTTTGTCGCATCGACACGTGCACTAGAAAAACGTAGTTTCAGTCTACCGCGTCAGAAATGACTATTATTAGCATTCTATTTCTAATGGAATAGCTAAGAATTTTCACACGAGATAGAAAATTTTCGTAATTTTCATAACCTTTTCCAGTAGTACTTTTTTTTACGTACTTTCAAACTCGCACGAAACTTCTTATGGAATGTCCTGTAAATTAGACACTTCCATCTTAATTCAATCTTAACGATCCTAGTGCTTATATATAGTATACACACACAAAACATATATAACATACGTAACGCGCGTAGTCTATTACTCATTGTACGTTACTGCTTCTTTTGTACAGACCAGGCTAGATTATGCTTTCTTCATTTATTCCCACCTGTTCGTCTCTGCGCGTCAGTTTATGGACCCAACAATGAATAGGAAACGCTAGTTGAAACACGATTGCTTCATCGATGCAAATAAAGACAGACTGGAGTCTCTAAACGATATATGAGTCGCTAAGAGTGTTGCGAGAGTAGCCATAGCCACCGGGTCTCACGTTCATCCTCTACATCTTCCTGTCTGGTTGCGATATTTCCTATTGCCATTTGACCGAAGTCCACCAGGGTCAAATACCGGACTGTCTCCAGTTCTACAGGACCACAATGGCCCACGATCGGGTCATTGGATTCCTTCTTACCTTCGTTACGATCTAGTAATATTAAATGAAAATGATTTTTAAAAATTTATTTCCCTATTACTGCGTTGCTCAAGATAAATTATCGTATCGCAATTCACATTTAATTACTAGCACTTATTATACAGAGGAAGCATCTGTGCATATCCATGGGCCTATGCGTTTACGTCACGAGTCACGTGTGGTCGATAGTCAGTTCTATTGTCTTGGACGCGTATACATATATAAATACTACTTTTCTTTAATATTCTTGTGAAATCTATTTGGCTTTTAAATTTTGGAATTTTAACGCTGATGTAGTACATACAGGGTGTTCCGAAACTGTTCTGAGTGTTCTGAGTTTTCTTCCCTCGCTTTTGTTTCTCGGTGGCTTCGGGCAGGATGACGTCAGCCGAAGACATGCCTATTGGAAACAAGAAACAAGCTACCGAGAAACAAAAGCGAGGGAAGAAAACTCAGAGTTCGTAGGTGCCTACGTTTTTCTTGACGCCTCCCTCTGATTGGTCAACTTTGACCTGCTCTCATTTAAAAACTATGACCTTCCGGACAAAAAGAAGGTCATTTTCGTGATCAGTGAAGCCTCCCGAACACCGCCATACCCACCGGGTCAGGTAGTTTCGGAACACCCTGTATAATATACAATTACTGAATTTGCTTTTACCAAGTGATGAAACTGTTGTTATTTACACATCGATTTCCTCGTCGTCTGACCTTTCCCGACATATGCGATACTAGCGGAACATTTATGAATTATGAGAATATTCAACTGGAAACGTGAAAATTCAACGTATGTCTATAACGTTAACCTTTTTAGAATATTAATATTAATGCGTCAAGCAGAGTATTGAAAATCGATTGATATTTTACTTGATATTAATTATCGACAATAATAAAAATTCATGAACAATAATATCAAACAATTTCATATTAACATTAATTTTATATCGATTCATCACGTTAACCTAAAAACTGACTTGGATAGTTGTTTCATCGGTACTACTGGCCGTTCTCTTCACGTTTTTGACGGAGTTAACGAATTTACTTTTATAAAAGATGAAAAAAAAAAGATAAATACAATGTCATTCACTGGCCACAAGCCAATAACCGCTCTTCCGCGTTGCCCCTGTCGCCATTCTGTCTGTCACAAACAAATATAGTCTTATATATAGCGGACGTAACTCGGAAGAAGATCCGTTACGGAATTAAGGAAGATTCCAAAACTTCAGGTTATTTAGCCCAAATGCACCACCGCATGTGCCACCGCAAATGTTAGCGCGGTCATTTGATTCTTGCGGAAAAACCATATTCAATCAGTGCGTTTAATCTAAATAACTTTATATGGATATGTACAACATATCCCACATCCGATACGTCTCAGTCAACCGCACGTGGTTTGTTTATTTTTTTCCTCTTCAAATGACGAATCAAGCCAGCAGCTGCTTTATGTTCTTGCAAATTGCAACGTCTACAATACGTCTGATATGACAAAATCCTATATTTATACCGTATATTCAGCTGATAACGAATCCGAGTTTACCTCGGTTTTTGTACAGCTGTTTTATCCCCAAATAACACAACGTGTATGTGCAAAACATTTGAAATACTTTTCTAGTATAGTTTATTGAGAATATACTACACATTTGCTATGAAATAGAAATTTAAAAAATAATGTCAGTAAATATCTAGCAAAACTCGTCGATAATTCAGCAAGCGAAGCAGATTCTTTTGCGCCGCTGTTGCTGTAAATGTATGTTGCAAACATGCTCACAAAAGTATTTACTTTTGTGGCCTGTGGATTTCCTGGCCTTGACTTCGCCTCGGCCTTTATATCACATACGCCAGGGCATTTAACTGTTTGACCATGTGTCGTATACTATTTTTCTTGCTCCCTAAGCCAAAAGTACCGTCTTCTCGTTTTTATTATTCAACTGACATTACAAATTTACGGTTATGAACAGTTAGAGTTTATGATTGAACATTCACTTGTTTGCATTTGTTTATATGCAGGCAAACAGACCACAAAAGTGGCTCTTCCCGGACTCAAATGCGGCCGGGAAGACGGTACTTTCGGCTTAGGGAGCAAGAAAATTTTATTAATCATTTCAATATTTTTTCGTTTGCTGAAGACAGTGATTTCACGTATATATATATTTATAAGTATAAATTTGACGTTGGGTAATTTTGGAGACGATTTCATATACGCTTTGTTAGTATGAAGACATGAGGCTGTTTTGAGGACTGCCCTCAAAGAATATTCGAGGATTATAAAGCGGTGTTTCACACCAAATTTTTTAAAATTTTTGTATTGCTAGGCACCTGGAACTGCGATGGACTTAGAAAGTATACCGTTAGGTTAGAATAGAGTTAGAGTAGAATTCCAATGCTATGATATCCCAATATTTAGTATTTTTTTTTTAATAAGAACGTATCAACTGTCATTTCATTGTGAACGCCGCTTTATGGTACCCTGTCCTCAAACTATACGAACGACACATTCACACATATATCTATATATATATACGTAGGTGCAGTCCTACGGCTTATACTATACTTATACGCATGCACAAGGAAACGAGTTTGCATATGTCAAACAAAGTTGCAGCGTCGCGTTGTAAATATTATTCCACTCTGTTCGTCCTTAGTGGACATTTCATTTTGATGAAATTTTTCATGAGCCCAGTAATGCTTACCTATGCTAACGTGTATATAAGGGCGAGTTGCTTCGGATGAAGAGTCTCGGTCTTCGCCCGCTGCTCGTACTGCCGGTTGGCTGTACTCGGCGCGGGACTCGACCGAGTCTCTTGATACTGGCTCCTGGACATTCGTGGCAAATACCTTCGACCCTGGCGGAATTACGCAGCAACTTGTAGATGTTTCGGCCGGAGGCATCAAAGTTCAAAGATTGCTTGTCTCTGTGATCGTGATGTGATGTATATACAGAGTTAGTAAAAATGCACTAGTCCAAGTTGGGTCCAAGCGGCCGACACGATAGTGTGGCCTCTCCAAAAATTGACAGCTAGGCACAGCTCAACGTGACCGATTCACATAAGTGCACACTGACAATTCGCATTGCAGTAAGTTAGGTCATTGAAAAATTTCGATAGTTAGGTTAGTGAAGTAATTAATTAATATTAATATTATAAAGAAAAAATGTAATATCAGTAAGAATTTATTTTTACAACACATTGCAATATTTATCAGGACAGTTTCCGAATATCTGAAAGGGATTCACAGGAGTGTTAGAATATTTCGGGGAATTTATCGGTGTGGTAGGGACATTGGACAGGCTTGCCAGAGAGTGTCGGGGAATCTGAGTACCTGGGTTTGTTAAGTTTTCCTTGTCTTCTCCCTCCCTTAGCCAGTGGCAGAAGGAGCTGAAGCAAGATCATTCTCTGGACAGTATTGGGATACATAAAAGAGATGCACAGGAGCGTTAGGATGATTCTGGTAATTTTAAGAAATTTATAAATAGGATATGGACCCAGAAGAGGTTTACCAGAATATAATGGAGAGTCTAGGAACCTGAGTCAATGGCAGAAGGAGGTGGATATTAATTATTTCAGTAACCTAACTATTGAAACTTTTTGCTATGCGAACTTTCAGTGTGAGCTTATGTGAATCGGTCACGGTGAACTGTGCCTAGCTGTCATTGTTTGGAGAGATCACACTGCCGTATCATTCACTTGCGCCCAACTTCAGCTGGTCCGTTATTCACTATCATATCACGTCATTCAATATCACCTGGTACACGTAACAAGGGATAGTAAGTACTGGTATTAATTCCTTGGTGCCTTTGCCGCAATGCTGTATAGCGTGTCCCATTTTAAACGGCTATTCCGCGCTCCTCCAGTCTTTGCTGCTAAAGGTACTGTTCACACATAACATTTTTATGGGCGTGCATGTCGGTAATTAATTTATGGGTCAGTAACCTGCAGGCCTTTTTAAGGCAATATCATGGCCTCTTCAAGAAGCCTTGACATATTCGTACCAAACGTGTAGTACACCGTGTAGGTAGAATTACGTCTATCCAATAGAGACGTAGACCTCAGCCAATGAACTTCCTCAACGCTATAGCTACTTTTAGCACTGATTTTACTTTCATGTAAATATATATATAGTATAAACAACAGTGAGGTATATCTAGCAGTAGGATACAATATCAATCATCAGTATCCAGTTCGACGAGTCAGAAGCAACGTGAAAATTTATATCAGGAAAATCAATTTTATAAGTATTTTTTTTAAAACTGCATACTATTTGTTGATTACATGATATAATTGTTTTTCAATATATTTTACATATTT
Organism: Cephus cinctus; assembly: GCF_000341935.2. Taxonomy (NCBI): domain Eukaryota; kingdom Metazoa; phylum Arthropoda; class Insecta; order Hymenoptera; family Cephidae; genus Cephus; species Cephus cinctus. The sequence continues at coordinate 326,480 of NW_014333276.1, read as the reverse complement.
TTCGCTTACGGAACCGTTATGGCATCAATATACATGTGTCACGCTATTCATCCAGACCATGCATGACCGTTAGCAGTAATTATGCGTGGAACGTCTGAACTTTGTCCTTGAACAAATCAGAAACTCCATTCTAATCTTAGGAAACCAAATCTCACAGTGTCCGTTCGCCGCGTTAGTTACCTTTGTACGGGAACGATGAACCCGTGAAGTTGGCTGCACTTGGTTGGTCGTGAAACTACGATATGTATATATCGGGTGTATCGGAAGTGCACTAGGTACGTCGTCTTCGCGAGTAGTCTTGCTTCTATTAGTGGACGTAAAATTGGTATAAGGAATAATTGTATCCTTGAGGAATGGAATGCCGAGTATGTACGTCCGTCGGCCATCTTTATTGAAGGAGTAGCGCCCTGCTCGTGGCTCAACGATAAACTATAAAACTGATTGTTATATACGACTTGAAGTTGTCGCTATACGAAAGCTTCCAATGTTCTCCGTCGGAATGGGGACTGGCGATATGTTTTTCAGGTTTTGAAAAATCGCCACCCGATCGATATTGCGTGACACGGATCCGTTTCCACAGTAACTTTTAGATGTGTATTAAACTTACGAATAATAGTGGAAAGTCGTTCGAGAGTAACACGTGTTGGTCTCCCTATGATTTTGTCCCTGTAAGGATCGTTAAATTTAATTAACGATTTCAGATTAAAAATACAAGTTGTCGGATGCTGATTTAAGACGAATGGTATTACGTAATAAAATTTTTTACGCCCTAATCATACATCTCTCGTATAATACAGATTTCCTTATTATCGAAGTCCGACCACTTGTACAAAGGTTAGTTATTTTAATTCGTATGTTATTACGCTGTCTTTTTCTCGTAGTTCCTGTACGAGGCAACGATAATGATTTTGCGTCGTCCTTGGATAACCGGTTATCAAAAATATTTTGGAATTACCTTGACTAGGTTGAGTAACTTTCGCGAAGGTCTTTGATGGACGTTAAGAATATGACTAGCATGTGTGATATATCCGTTGTTTTAATATTAATGAATAATTTATGTGTTCGGATTTTATGTTGCTTTCGTGTGAGGTAAAACACAGTAGAGGATACGTCTGGTTACTTATTACGATAATTATAATCGTCAATAGAGCGATTACAGTTAATACTCTGATCGAGCATTAACCCTGGAATGATCTTACATTACCAGTCAGACACGTGTTACGTTTCAGAATATTCATTGGACCATAGCTAATTTGATCTGTCGCCGGTATCAAAAGTGTCGTTGAACCGTTCATACTGATGGTCGTTAAACTCTTTATAAGCGGCAATGATTCGTTACTTGCTCAACATTGTGTTCTAGTCCAGGTTAAGTTTTAATACGGTAGGCCTGATTAGACGGTTTTTAAAATAATTTATAGTATAGGATCTGCTGGTGTAGAAACAGTTATTCTTAATGGCTATATCGTTATCTACCCGTTATTACGTTATAAGGTAGAGTATAGATATCATGTGTATAGGTATAATCGGAAGGAAGGGACTCTATCATTGAAGTTCGAATTATCGAATAATTTATATTTTATGTTTTTTTTTTCTTTTTCAGTGTTGGCTGTAACGGAGAATGGGTGATATGAAGAATCATGGATTGGTCGGTGGTGGTGGTACACGATACAATGGGGACGAGCAGGTACAGTTTGTTGCTGGCGGAAGTCATCAGGTGACGATCAGGTCGCCACCGCCTTCCCTGCATCTGGAGAATCTTAACAACGCTATTCTTGGGTAATTATGCTGATCAATGGCTCAGAATGTTAATTAGGCTTGTGGGTGAAATCAATGAATTTTATGACTTTTTGGATTTTTGTTTATTACATTTTTGTTTATTTTCTTTTAAGTTACTTCGAAAATTATTTACACGGGGATGCAGCTTTTAATCGCATTGGGGTTACAGTTCGATGTCATTGGTCATCATTTAAGAATTGATTAAATTTTGCATAATGGTCTATATATTAGTTGAGAACCACTGAGAGTTCGGTCTCTGCAAAAATTTCACGAAATGAATTTACATAAGAGCAGAGATAAAAGTCGTGCTTGATACAGGGAATGGAATAGCATGTATAGTATATAGTTAGTATACTAATAAAAATACCCTGGGAACATCTACATCTCTAACCTTAGAGCGTGCGAGGTACCAAATTTATTGACCCGACTATTTGACCCGAATTCCATTCAGCGTCCCGCCGCTTGCTAATTTTCACCGACTTATGCGACTTTCCAACTTTCCTTGGGAAATTTGAGTCAATAAAAAAAAATTAAGCTCGACCAGCAATCATTTTCTCAGTTTTATCCCAATGACCATTAAATAGCATTTTCATACTCTCTTGAAAATTAGGAAGAAGCAGCTCTGGGTAATCCTCACGCAATCGGAAGTTCTGTCTATTACCAAATGGCCTTCACCTATTGACCAACAGTATGACACGTCGCTGTTTACCTCGAAGTTTCCTTGAAACAAAATCCCCACTTCCTGTTTCTCGGTAAAGTCGCAAAAACGAATAGGGTGGAAAGCACTCTTCGTAATAATACCTCACGTGACCTCTTCGGCAGAAGTAAAAAGCTCATTTTATCAGTTTAAGATCGATAAGACAACCATTTTTATCTGGACTGTACTTCTCATAGAGTAGCACGTGTTTTGATTTGATATAGATTTATAATTTAAATAAGAGATCAAATTGGCATAGATTAATTAATCTTGGTATAACAATTATTCAACAGTCGACAGAGCAACAGCTTTACAATTCGTAAAGACTTTTTGTAATCTAGACATATTTGACATGTATCCATCTAACTTTTATATATATATATATAATCTTCACTGTGACTGATGCTATCACGATACGTCTACGTTATGATCAAAGGACGATAATCGTGAAAAATTCATAGATTAAAAGAGCTCTCACGTGAGTTTCTTATCTCCCCCTCCCGCCCCAGTGCCTACGATAGCAACGTTAATCACTATTAAAAAACGGTTATCTCAATAGTACCGATTGATTGTCAATTGATTGCATAAAGTTAGTGATCGTTTGGACCGCGAGTTGACCAGTTGAGTCTTACGATTCGTGTGAATCTATGTGTATATATATACATTATTTACTTGAAATTATATTTCTATCATTGTAATATAATTAACACGTCCATGGCACCTCTGGATTCTACATCCAAGGGTGATCTAGCCCTGTTAGACAGGTTAGTTTTATTTACTATTGAAATAAAAAATTCATCGTTTTACATGATTATGTATATTTTTCATAAAACATTTCTTAAGGAACGCATTTTTCCATCCAATTTTCTCAGTGCTATTAAATTTCATGTATCTGTCAGAAATCTCGACTAGATGACAAAGCCTATGTCAGTCGATACATGTAAAAATTTCTATACTTGGTCATTCAGCCCAAACGTACCGCCTGAACTTGGTTCCATCAAATAGGCGCGCCACTTCACGTGGTACGTTTGAACGGAATAAACTACTATACTTAGTAACATTCGGTGTCCTCTAACATGTGATCCAGGCTTAAGGTCGAGTTTTAAGCTTTTATCGAAAGTGTCCTTTGTGCTTGGATGAAATATCTATTTATCTATCTAACTGACTGATGTAGCTATGGCTGCGTAAGGGCAGTAAGGGTACGTACGTAGAAAGAAGTCTCGTACTTGCGGTAAAAAAATATAAAAGAAAATAACGCAATTGAATAGAATGCCTATCAAAGAATAAAAACATCAGACATTCATTCGCGAGATCAATAGACACCTGAATTATTGTATTTCTCTTTTCTTCCCTCCCACGCGAACTACCCTTTTCCATTCAACGTCATCCCTACTCGGCTCGCGTCAGACTCTCTCACAAATTCCCGAACACTCTTACGTCATGCTGAGCTTAGTCAAACATGTGTGTTGTTGAATTATTTTTTGAACGTTATTATTATTATTGAGAATATTATACCTGGCTGTGAGTGAATAATGAGATATTATCACATGACGCCCTGTATGCTGTCGGTACGTAGGCACCCTCCTTTTTTTCAAGGGATGAAAACAAAACTGATTCATAGATACGTTCTCAGAATTTAACACGACCGAAATGCCATTGGGGTAGTATAGGTATAGGGGTAGTGGATCTTTTTTTAATTCCATCTCTTGCTCTTTTTTTGGGCGGCTCGATATTCCCCAGGGAGTGCAGCGCCTCCTGGATATTATTTCTGGAGCTGACAATAGTGCCACGTGTAATTTATATACCTATTCTGAGGGAATTGTCATATCCTGCGTCCACTTTGAATGAATAATCTCTTTTATGTACAGGGGCTCTCAGAATAATCTGCACTGTAGTTGCAATGGTTCTGCATCGAATGGAACTGCAGCTGCGGTATGCACTGGGGCTGGAGTGCTGGCGAGGAAGGTGCCGAATCACAGCGGAGCAAGTCCTGGTGGTCAGACGAATAAAAAACCAGCTGTGGCCCTGACGCATCTGCCGAAGAGGCCGCCTGTCGACATCGAATTCAAAAATCTGGCCTATAGCGTCTCCGAAGGCCGGAAAAGAGGTGAGATTCGCTTTTCAATAAATTATTCATCTTTGTTGTTCTTTCGCAGAGGAATAAATGAAAAATCTTCGTTCGAGACCTGGCTGATGTTGTTTGCCATCGAAATGGCCGTCCTGGGGATCGGATCTCGAACTGATTTCGCATCGGCCGTTTTGCTGTCTAGAAAGGAACGAGACTAGGGTTGAGTAGACGAGGAATTGTGAGATAGGACATCATGGGGAGTCAGGATGAAAAACTGTTGGATACCATACGAAGATGGGGATGAAGTGCAGGGTGATACAGAATTTCTAGTGATCCCGTGGGATCCTTTAATCCTTAAGGTCGAGACCGATGATATTGAAAATATAAAAAGAAGTTCAAGATAGAGAATATCACCCGTATCGAAAAATAGTTGATTGTGTGGCAGCTGCACGATATCAATTTTTTTGTTTCTGTTCCACATCATCATCCATAAAAATATCATGATAGTATATCTTATCCGTCAGTTATACATATGAATGCTCAATTTCAATGAGAATTCGTTCCAAGCTTCCAATTGATAATAGACTATTTTACTACTGCGAATGAAGCAAAGGAGAACTCGCAATCCTCTGCCAATTTTTCTGCATTAGAATGAATAGTTTTGATGAAAAAATTTCTTCTTTTTTCTTTTGCACAGAGATTATTTTATTCGAAGAGCAACAAAACTAGGAAATTATTATCCTTCTTTTTCCAATATTTAAAATTTGATTAGGACTACCTTCATGGATATCTATATGTATACCCATGCGTCAGGTTGGTCTCACGTCCTATGGTACTACGAGTGTGAACGACCTGGCTTTGAAAGAATCAATAGAAATGTACTGGGCGCTTCTGCTTTCTGCGCGCAGATGTACCTAGACGAGTGCAGTTGCGCCTGGCACGGTTGAGATTCCAAGCCAAAATGAATTTGGCGCAATCGACGCATTGCCAATTTCGAATGATTCTGCCAGGTCCACTTGGAGAGCAATCAAGCTCATCTAACCGAAAATTTTAACTTGGTTTACGAATGAAAATCTCTCGAGGTTTTTATTTCTACAGTCATTCGAATTACTTTTTTTACTTTGGCAATTGAAACTTCTCGCCTCGCTGGAATATCTAATTCGGTAGTTCTTTCTCTAATTTTCATAAGCTGCAAGGAAATTTAAGCTTCTCTCACAATCAAATAAACGAATGGTGGGATGCAACGAAAATGGAATCATTATATATTCAGTGGAAAACGAGTTCGCAAAGGCTGACATAATTATCTGTAATAAAAGAGCTGGACGGTTGCATACAAATGTGCAGAATAATTAATTGGATACGTGAATATAAAAGGAAGCATGTGAAAATCATATTGGAACTCTTACACTGATCTGTGTGAGAAATGTAGAAATTATAAACTGTTTTTATTCAGATAACAGTCAGCGACCAAATAGACGGATCATATATATATAATTCTATGACAGCTTTGAAAAACAAGGTTTCAACGGTGTTTTGGAACATTAAAACGTTATTGTGAGTTTCATATTTTCTTTTTTTTTCAGGATATAAGACTATACTCAAGTGCGTCAATGGAAAATTTAGGTCCGGTGAGCTTACAGCCATAATGGGACCTTCTGGTGCTGGAAAAAGTACACTTATGAACGTTCTTGCTGGTTACAAGTGAGTTTATTACAATATAATAAATTATAATAAAATATATCCTCCAAGGTTCAAGCTAATTCACATTGGATGCAATTGCAGAACGTCACACCTAAGCGGCTCTGTTCTAATAAATGGAAAGGACAGAAATCTAAGAAGATTTCGTAAAATGTCTTGTTACATAATGCAAGATGATCGTTTGCTGCCACATCTTACAGTTTACGAAGCCATGACAGTCTCAGCGAATTTAAAGCTAGGCAAAGACATTAGCGCTGCTGCGAAAAAAGTCGTGGTGAGTGTATAAGAGATTGAAACAGAAATATTATTTTAAGAAAGGTAACGAGATAATCATTGTATTTCAGATAGACGAAATTATTGAAACTCTAGGCCTGAGTGACGCCAGTAATACGCAAACTCACATTCTCAGTGGTGGACAAAGAAAGAGACTATCAATAGCACTGGAGCTTGTAAACAATCCGCCAGTAATGTTCTTCGATGAACCAACTTCCGGTCTTGACAGTTCTTCCTGTTTTCAGTGTCTTAGCTTGCTAAAGTCCCTTAGCAGAGGAGGTAAGCTGAACTTGGACAATGATAATCAAAGATGTATTATATACCTAAGAGTAATTGATTATTTACTTGATGATAATTGCAGGAAGAACCATAATCTGTACGATACATCAGCCCAGCGCTAGGTTATTTGAGATGTTTGATCACCTCTATTTACTTGCTGAGGGTCAATCTGTCTACCAGGGTAATGTCGGAGGACTCGTGCCCTTCTTATCATCCATGGGATTGGATTGTCCGAGTTATCACAATCCAGCTGATTATGGTAAATCTTTCTTCTATTGGTCGTGTTAAATATTCTGATACACTTATTAAACTGCATTCGCTTTTTACATTTGTTCCTCAGTGATGGAAGTTGCCTGCGGTGAACATGGCGAATGTGTTCACAAATTGGTAATGGCTGTGAACAACGGAAAGTGTAATAATTATCAGCATTATCAAGCGACCATAATAACGGCGCAGGCAGTGTCTAATGATATTGCAAAACAGTCATCTCCTCAGGCACAGAGCAAACCAGAAACGGTTGCCACGATACCAAATGGCGTGGCCAAGCCTCCCGGTGCTGCCACCGTAATAAATATGCCAGTTTCTTGCACTACTTCCTTATTAGACAGTGCAGAAAGCATAGAACAAAAGGTTGGCTTTCCGACCAATGGCTGGATTCAATTTTGGATTCTGCTGAAGAGGACTTTTTTATCACAAATTAGAGATATGGTTAGGCATTATCTCAATTATCTTTATTTCCTTCATGGTGTTTTACATATGCACACTGAAAGATCTATGATTAATTAATTCCAGACCTTAACGAGAGTGAGGCTGATCTCACATCTGATTGTCGGTTTTCTCATTGGTGCGATTTATTACGACATTGGAAACGAAGCCTCCAAGGTTATGAGCAATGCCGGATGTGTGTTCTTTACCGTGATGTTTCTCATGTTTACAGCCATGATGCCCACCATTCTCACATGTAAGTATACATAACATACGACTTTCGTTATAACAAGTTCTTGTCAAGAGACAACTGTTATCTTATAATAAATATTTCATACGATGTTGCAGTTCCTCTCGAAATGGCCGTATTCGTTAGAGAACACCTGAACTACTGGTACTCTCTGAAGGCCTTCTATTTTGCAAGAACGTTGGCAGATTTACCATTTCAAGTGAGTTATCTAGCTTGTATTTCAATTGAAGTAATCAATCACACGTATGGATTTCACTACATTGTACTGTAATACATCAATTTTATACAGATTATCTACTCGATAGCCTACGTGATGATAGTTTATTTCATGACATCCCAGCCATTTGAGACAGAAAGATTCCTTATGTATCTCAACATATGTATTTTGACGTCATTGGTATCACAATCGATTGGATTATTAATTGGAGCAGCTATGAGCGTCGAGGTAATTAATTTATTATTGGAATCTAATTAATCGTTAGAATTTATTTTTAAAAAATTGTAACACCGGTGTGGCTTTACTTGAACAATGCGATGTCATTTTCTTATTCCCCTTACAGTTTCGACTTGACCCAATTCAAGCGTTGTTATCACTCGACAACGAATACCACATTACTTAAGTAAAGTCACACCTGAGTTCCAAATTTTTTGTGAATCACCCTGTATACATTTTACATTGTGAATATATTTTTACAGAGTGGGGTATTCCTCGGGCCTGTGACTTCAGTACCCATAGTCCTCTTTTCCGGTTTCTTCGTAAACTTCGACGCCATACCAGGATACCTGAAGTTCCTCTCATACGTGAGCTACATCCGGTATGGTTTTGAAGGCGCCATGATATCCGTTTACGGTTACAATCGCGCCAAATTAAAATGCTCCGAGGCCTACTGCCATTACAAGAGCCCAACGAAGTTCCTCGAGGAGATGTCGATGCAGCACGCCGCTTATTGGGTCGACGTCGTCGCCCTTGTCGGCTTCCTGATCGGCCTCCGTATCGTTGCCTACTTCGTGCTCAGGCTGAAGCTACGATCTCTTCGTTAGTTTGACCCAAGATTGAAAATTGACAATAACATTGCTTACTAAGGACACTGGAATGGGTTACATTTCGTTTGGACTTCTTGGCGAGGATCTCGACAATGCTAAACGCCATGAAAACTACAACGATCTGCTAAAGTTCTCTGGTACAGACCTCATTGGTCTTATTGTGTTCTCACAGACAAAGGCTGCTACAAGATACTATTCTGACTGAGGACGATGTTCTCGCGTGAACCAGGAGACCTTGACCCTAGCGACGAGGTCAGATCAGAAATAAAAGATTAGTATCGACCTAGAGAGGTATATCGAAATCGCGCGAAAATGGATCATACAGGCGTCTTCACTATACGTACATACAGGTTATGCGCATATATATTATTAATGAAGCTAAAATGATTCCAGACAGGTATCAAGGTACCCCTTAAAGGAACGTCATTCGCTCTGTAGATAAAGAAGATCGAGAGAAAGTTTGATATCCAATAGAGTTCGCTCGTATCGAACGCGCTGTCAACCTATAGCCGGTTACTATTAATAACTCGCCAAGGGTCTTAGGCCCAGTTTAAACAATTGTTTCCCTCCAATACACAGAGCGCTAAGCATCCGTTTCGCTAATGGACGTGGTCGTTGAAATAGCGCCTAGGAGTATGAATTTAGATTATTTATAGAACGGGTCTTTTATTATATTATTATTCGCGTATTTAAGTCGTGGCGTTACATTGTCTCGTGACAGCGACGAAAGCGCGTATTCCTACGTGACGCTCGTGCGAATTTCGTAATTACACACGCGCGATTCAAATAGTTTCTTACCCGATCGCAAGGATCGATCCTTTATTCATATCGTAATTCCATTGCTAGGTTTATCGAAATACAATTAAATAATACTTAACGGCGACTCGAATGACGGAGAAAAAAGGAACGAAGAGATAAAAATGAGAAAAACCGAAGTTTAATCTATAAAGCTCACACTCGACCAATCACTGGCTGCCTGAGCGTTTGCTTCTATAAAAGTGCGTGTTAATTAAAAATAGTACTTAGTTTTGCGTACATATTTACGTATATATGTATTATATATGTACGTGTATATATACATATATATTATAATATTATATATTACTACGGCATACTCGTGACAGTGATAATGAAAATGACAATGGGCGATAAAATGGACGCTGATTATAATTTGCGTGTAAGAAATACGAAGTGCCCAGATATACATGAAAATTTGACGAACATTAATGGGTAGTCCGTAACCACGAGGCCTAGGCGATAACGAAACAGCACAAGGCCACAGTAGGACAGGAGTCAGCCCACAATTAAATAATTCGGAATTCTACAGTGAGTCACAACAGACTGAAGAAAGGAACGTGAGGGCTTGTCGACCATTATTGTATTTAGCGAATATTAGTGAATTATTGTTTATATCCTGTTTTCTTTTTATTTTTATATATATAAACATAAACAAGCGTTACCGGAATGTATCCTTTTCCTTTCCATTACTGTACTGAGTAGTAACGTTTTCCGTACGATTTATAATAAAGACAATTGACAATTCTTCTTGTATACAGGGTGGCATCGCAATTAATGCCATAGAACGAAAGTATTCAAATTTACCGCCATAATATTGCCAATAGACGAATGCTAGCTCTTAGAAATACGAAGGCATCGTATCGGCACAATTCATCCTCTTGGAATTCCGTATTTTCACGTGCGTCACGTCACGTGACATTACTTTGTGCACATGCACAAGATCACACTGTATACAACGAGCAGAGAAAAGATATAAAAATTGTATAATCGTATGCAACCAATATTTATCACGGTGCTTATAGCTCGTAATTGAACCACTCATATCACGTCTGTCAAAGTACTTACTCACTTTTTTTTTTTTCATTTTCAATATTAACGTTTCGCATACTCGTTTATGCATTTCATTAAAATTTTTTCTTCCATTTTCATTTTTCTATACAATGATCTTAGTCGATAGCAAATAGAAGCCATAGACATATCGTGATGCAAAAATAATGTAAACAAGAACAAGAAATCAAATTTATACGGATTCAACATCGTGCACTGTAATCTGTTCTTTTTACCACAAAAAAAGAAATTAAGCACGCCAAGGACAGGCATTTTTGATCCATGACATTACATAGTAACTGGACTCTAGTCAATGATGTATTCTTTCAAGAATAGCGAAGGAAAACGAAAAGAAATATATAAATTTATTAATCATCGAGGAGTCGAGATGCAATTATTGTCTGATTGCGTGCAATGTTTAAACGTCAGTTATTCATCATTATATATTTAAACGGATATTTCATGCGAGAACCAAACAACGTTCGTATTTCTATAGAAAACCTAACCTAACCATATTTTTCGACTCGTAACTATTCAATTCGCATTCACTTTATGAAAATAATAATCTTTCTCGACGGTCGTTTAGAGACATTTTTCGTCAATGAAAAACGGCAGCTTCGATACATATTTAGAGAATAAACGCGTTAAGCAGTGTAGAGATAAACGCCGGTCAAAAATTGACGAAGCGACAGCAGGTAATAACAATAAAATGCCGATAGTCAATATCGCGATATTCAGCACCACTGGCGATACATGCGAAACAGAATGAGAAATAATACGAAGATACGAGGATAATGGAAAGACATAACAACAAAAAACACGTTTTATACACGAAATTTTTAAAATCGTCACCTTGTACTTTATTTGGGATATAAGGAAGTATGCGTCGTTTCGCGTTTTTATTTATTTATTATTACGTCGTAATTGTAACGCGTCGCGCACTCTTCCATGCGTTTATGTATTAATAACAGTACTTATATTACGAATATATATGTGTATATATATATATATATATATATATATATATATTATACATATATTGGTAGACGGGCTCGTGATTTACTCGTAAATTGCGATAGCGAATCGCGCGTTTCATTTCTAGGATACCGTATCGATATTGTTATTATTATTATTATACATATAGAGTACGTACCATATACCAAATACCATCTGTACCATTTTTTCAAGTAACGTAATTTTATATGACAGAATTTAAAAGAGAAACGACAAAGAGGGATCGTGTGTACGTAAGTGCGTGCGATTTTATATATTAACATATATATATATATATATATATATATATATATTATACATATATTGGTAGACGGGCTCGTGATTTACTCGTAAATTGCGATAGCGAATCGCGCGTTTCATTTCTAGGATACCGTATCGATATTGTTATTATTATTATTATACATATAGAGTACGTACCATATACCAAATACCATCTGTACCATTTTTTCAAGTAACGTAATTTTATATGACAGAATTTAAAAGAGAAACGACAAAGAGGGATCGTGTGTACGTAAGTGCGTGCGATATGCGTGAAAAATGGGAATTAGGATCAGAAAGAAACAAAAAGTGAAAAAAAAATAATGAAAACGAAAATAATAAAGAAATACATCACCGATATCTTGCGGCAGGTGAATCATTGTATTTCGTTTTGTGTTTTAGATGAGGATGATCACGTTTGTACTAAAGCACAAATGAATAAAAAATCATAAAAAATCTTATCCACTGTCGCGCCATTATGGTTTGCCAAAATTCTTTTAGCTCGTCAGTACGCTTGTCATTTCTAGCGTCTCAGGGTGACTACTGCGTCGTTCTATAGGTTAAGTCGTGTCGCATACGAGAAATGCACATAACACGCGTGTTGTGACGAGTTAAATAATATTATATCAGACTTTCTAGGAAATTATGAGCGAATGCCATTCTGTACAGGAGGAATAATGCATGGCATCTGGCGGATGTTTGTAGAATATGTCAAATCTAGTAGACGTTCAACAGGCATCCCATAATAAGGCGTTTATGTTACTTTGCAATCATTCATTCTAGTGGATTATTAACTGTAAAACGTTGCACTGTAATTTATATGGTTTTTGAATATTCCTTGCAAAATATTGCACGAAGACTTATCGTGCCTTACCTAATTAGAAGAAACACGATAAATAAAAAAATTCGAATATTTTTTAAACAGCTATGCCATCGTTATATTTATGAACTATAGACAGTTGTCACGCCCTGGATGGATATATACTAATTAATTGAAATTTTCATATTTAAGATGGATAGTGGTAGGAGCCACGACAGCTGTTTTAAATATGCATATAATTTTTTTACTTACTGCATTAAATCCAGTATGGCTACTTTGCATTTTAAAAAGTCTAAAAATCACTAGGCATTCGCTGACACTTTCCAGCCAGACAGGAAGGTTATTTTCTCCTACTTTTACAAAGAAACCGCTAATTACATTGTAAATGCTGGGAATTATATTTAATTTCAATGGAAATTTAATTTTTATTTCGTCGCATCCACTTTATCAACGTCGGTTTATCGGGACTCTGCATTATCGACACTCTGTATTATCGACAGAACAGTCAGCTGCTGTAAATAAGCGTACCTGTCAAACGCATCATATACATGGAACGCACGCCATGTTTGCTTTCTACACGAAGTAAAGAGGTTAGGTCGTAGTTCACGGATAAAAGAAAAAAAATACAGCACTCTGTTGCTTACAACAGGAGATAAAAGAAAAAGTGATTTCAATGTTTGTGTCTATGAGCCGCCATTGATTTGGCCAATCCAATCGAAGCCATCAGTCCCACAGATCAGTGAGCAGTGACTTAATTCACAAGACTACTCGAGATAACTACGCTCTCTCGTCAGTACGCGGCTGTCTCGCGAGTTGGTACGTACCAAGTGCGTATAGTGCCTTGCGTACATAAAGTCGTGACGACGTATTAAGCCTCGCGTGCAAATCCAGAAACAGTGCAAGTATCCTGGAGTGAAATATCATCGTGTACTAGGAGGCCATTTGGTATCACTACGCTAACCACAGCAGCTACTCTAGATTGGAAAAACACAGTAAGTACACATACATAGTTTATGAGTTGGAATCAAGTTGAGCGTCATGTTTCTTGGGTTTCTCTTTCTCTTTTCGTTTTGCAACAAGCAAAGTCAAGATCGTACAACAACTACGGTCAATGCATACTAACCGGATTCTAATAGTTTCCTGATCTCATTCCTCTTACCGTGCGCTAACAACACAGCGCGATATATTTTTCACTGGTATTTTTGTGGCGACGAAATATCGTATATGTATATTTAACCACCTCAAAACAATGTATTTTGCACAGTGCTTGCACTTTATGCTTACTTCAGTTTTCCATTCGACTGCACTGTACACACTCGTCTAATACAATTACGATGCAATATACTTTCAGGGTCAACAGTGACTCTCCGTTTTGGTACCATTTATCGGAGGGAAGAGTTACAGTTGTTTTATCATTATTATTAGGAGCTTTTTACACTAAGTATTTTTATTGTACCGACACAAGTAATAGCAATGGGACACGTGCTTGGGGCAAGGAATATGCTAATGCTAATCATAGCTAACATGCAAATAAAAAAAGTCACCGGAAATCATTATTTCATAAATTGTTAACGAAATAATTTTCGTTTTTTTTTCCGAATATGGTAGAAATTAAACAAAAAAAATGTTTCGTAATAAGTGATTATACACATAACAATAATTAACTTGTCGAAGTTTATATTAGAGATTGACTTTAATTCAGAATTTTGTTTACCACTTGGGATTTATCTCATCTACATGTATAAATGTTATTTATCTGTAAGTGACCAGATTATTAAAAATATTGACCACAATATTTATTGTAGATATTCTGTTTGTAGACTTTGAGACTCTTGACGAGCAGTCAACGTAACAACGTATTCCAACACTGAATGCTGATTATTGAGTAAAAGCTGTATTTACGACCATGGTAGAAAACGAGAAGTTAAATGGACAAGTTCCGATAGTTGCTAATGGCGTCAGAGGGTGAGTATGGATTATGATTTTTTTTAAATTTTTATCTACGCATTCCTGTCCTTCCGTGCATGATGGTGGTGATTTTGAAGCTATTGTTATCTTCAATAATATAAAATAACGATATAACAATTAATCAAGTATCAGGTGCTCCTGGATAATAGAACTTAAGAACCAATAGATAAAACTCGAGTGTCATCTTTATTACATGATTAAAGTTCACTGTAATCAATCTCACTGGATGTGGATGATCGATGATCCCATCAGTGTGTTTAATCCAATGAATTAAAAATAATCTTTAAATCCATTAAAAGAAGAATGGAATCGGACGAAGCAACGGTTCTTTGAATACCAGTCGGAACCTCCTGCAACACTCAGAGAAATTTCTACTTATCGTAACTATAAAACGCCAACTAACCACAAATAGTTGGCGCTTTCAAATGTGGACGCATAACCCTCATAGTAACTATAACCATACAAATTTTTCCGAATGTATTGTAACGTGGCGTTACAGAGCTGGAGGATGGGATGCCACCTAGGAATGACCGAAAAATAAATAAATAGGACTTATCAGGTCGGACAGTGGGTTCAAGAGCACCGTGGTAAGTGCTCGATTTGGCAGTCCGAAGGTATCGGGTTTGAATCACGATCAGAACTCCTGGTTTTTCGGAAATTCCTAGCCCTCTAGTGCTCTCTGGTGGCTCTATGGATAAACATTAATTATAGCGGGGACGAGCCGGGCCGGGCACCCCGTTATAGTCTGTACAAGAATTTCATCGGTATCAAACAACTTCTATTTTAATCGTACTTCCTACTAAGGTTGTCGAATTTATGAACTTGTTTACCGACTCTCTTTTTCTCGTTACCATTGCAACAGCCTTTCGCCGTCAAACTTGCTGATCAGGAGTTTTAATTTTTTATTTCCCACCAAAGAAAATTCTCTGTCCGACGCAATGTCTTTTGAAGTATTCAAAAAATCGTTTGGACACCCTATATAGCTTACGTGAATGACACTTATGTCCACATATTAATCTCCGATAGTGCGTCATAGAATAATTCTAATGTACGTAAGTAATCCGTGATATAATTTCAAATAGAGCTGGCGCACGTGATTGGCCGCAGACATACGTATACGTGTCGCGAATCCACCGTCCGCTGTTGTCATGAAAGTCAATGTCTGGCATTTCACATGATAAAGAATTACCATATTTTGAAAACCCCTAGAATACTGATCACGTCGAATAAAATTAACAGGAGTGAAGGTAAAAGATAATAGCATTTGTCAAAATTAATGGCCACGACAGCTTTACCGGTTTTGGCAGGACCTTCGGTCGAGGACAGGTTTTTTGAAAAATCTGTAAAGGTTATGTTATGCTTTGTTCGTTCTTTTCGTAATACAGTAGCCCCCCCGTATAAAGCGAGAAAAAATGCTACTGTTAAGATTTAATTCTTAAATCAGGTAATTCCTGTCTTTTATTATTTGGCGCGTTATATGAATTCGCGTTCCAAGAACTCGCGTTATACGGGAGACCCAATGTACACGCAAGTGTACAGGTTTGTAAGTGTTACTCGTTTCTCACGTTGTTGGCTTTTTTTTTCATTTAAAAAATTACCATTTATCGTAATAACTATTAACTATGGCAACAGTTGCAATTTGATGTTTATTGGCAATCGTACCGATGGATATTTAAATATTTAATACACCAATCATCCGTGAATCTTATATACTTGAATAATTAACTTTTTTTTTAATGTTTCTCTTTATCGTGTTCTATACCCAAGAAATCTGTATAACGTCGTGTTGTCCACGGGAATATTATTCAACTCGCACATTCATTGGTATGCGGATGCTTGTACGATACAGTGAGTTATATTTTTTATCTCTAGTGCTTTTTTCTCAACTTCCTCTTTTCAAGATATTGCACTTGACCTTTCAGCTGTTACGTCTCGCAACAGTGTCCTTAGCGTGAGACGTATTAGATGATGGCTCAGGAATTAATTAATTGTACATTTCCTTTTGGAATTGTGTCATCTTCAAATTGATCGACGCGTATATTGGATTGCGATAAAAAAATTTGTATTCGTATCCTTGCCCGTTTTAAGCTCGTTGATATTATTGAAATTATTGAGGTATCCATCAACTGAATTTCATATTAATCGTTTACACCGTTTAAAGAAATAGTAACTGTCCATATTTTACTCTCTTTTGCAAGTGAGGATTCTCAAGTCTCAAAATTCCTTAATAAGATTCTAGTACCATGCTAGTCATAAAAAAAAGGAAATTTCTCGTCCTCTAAAATACTATACAATATTATCACCGTAATTGGCCCTGTCATTTTTGAGATTTTTTAATCGTTGAGTGATATTTTAAATATTTTTATTTTGCGAAACTTTTAATATGTCATAATTTGAATTCGTTGTATTTTCAATTCATGTACGTTTTGGCAGAATAGCATGAATAGCAGTTACCTAATCCTAAAACCGGATTCCAATAGCATTTTTATTTTACTCTTGTCATTGCCTTAACCCCTCATATCTTAATCACATTAATGGAAAAGTCAATAATTCCTGAATTCATAATATTACATTGATAGTAAAGATCCCTAGCGTTTTTATATTAACTTTTAAAAACTCAATTCTCAATATCGAATTTCTTTCTTTTTTTTTCAAAATTCGAGGTGACTTATCTATATTTATGAAAGCACGAAAGCTTCATTTTTTAATTAACACTTAGCCAACCGCGCGCGCTACAGCGAACTGTACGTTTCTCACGGCGCTCAAGCAGGCCAAAGTACGCTGCCCACCGTGCATTTTTCGCAAGTAACGCGGACTAATATTCACTACTTGAAATCAAAAAAGCCTGAAAATTATTTAAGTGGTCAATTATATTTTGTGGTAACATTTTCGTTTAACAATTTTACATATTGTTTATACAAAACATGAAATAAAAATTTGTTTACCTTATATTTTATTTTTTCATATTTATCTGTTACACTGTAGCTTTATTTAATACTGTGCTTCATAAAGGCAGCAAAAGTTCGTCAACAATTGGGAACCACTCCAGGTTAACGTGACTGATAATAACAGAAAAAAGGAAACGCGTTGCTACGGTCAACGTGGGAGATCTCCCCGATCGGTCGTTGGCTAAGTGTAAAATTGAAAGGAATCTTGAGCAAGTCAACGTTGATCCTCGTAAGGTCGAAATTATCAACTGGACGATGAAAATTATGCAGTTCGACAAGTGAAGCGTAAATCCAGTGATATAAAGCAATTCCCTCTTATCGCTCATTCCGCGAAAGTTCCGGCCGAGCGATCTGCGGACTTTGAATCTACATTGCGTAAGCGACCTTTATTCCAATAACTCGAGTTACTGTCGCTGGAAGCGTGTTTTGATTGATAACGGTCCTATTTGAAAAAATGTCGTCACCCATAAACGCTCGCGCGGGTCTTCGGCTGTTTAATATAAAAGAACGTCTCTGTTATAAATCGTGCAACTCTCTAGTTATTCCAGGCCTCAAAACACGGTATGCAAGAGTCGTGCGAATATCATTAGGCTGAGAAGATCGATAATAATTCACCCACGAAGAAAGTTATTAATTCCGAAGAGATTGCGTCACCGGTCATTCTTATCGCGATATGAGTACTACCGTTTGTTTTTTTTTTCCGTGGATCATAACGTATAATACCACGAGATTGTACAGTCGCGTATTCGCTTTACGTAAATAGGCCACGTATGGTCGCTGAGAGCTACGTGATTTTTGGACAAAGCCTAATGGCTACCTGACTATGGGATGAGAAAGGAAAAAAAAAATATCTGAACCAGACTCAACATTTTTAAGGATGTCTCGTATTACGGTTGACGTATTTATTTAGAAATTTCCATACAATGGCACAGCGCACGTGCTCGTGTTTCTTTAACGAATACGTAATGGCGACATACAGGCGCCATTAGAGTCTCCGAGAAGCATGCCTCGGAAATGTTTTCGGATGCTGCACATACATTCCCATCGTGTTTTGCCATGAATAATAATATCAGTTTTCGTTAAATTTTTTTCTTTCCTCTCAAAATTTTTCACCTAAAAGTATCGTTTACCAAGTTCACGAACGTTTCGTTGTCTTCTCGTTCCGTCACGCTGGGACATACAGTGATGAGCAACTGTTCACTTTGCAACACACTGTTCCATAGGAAACCATAGACCCCCATATCCTAATAGAATCGCCACCGTGTTTCGATATTTATTCGGCTCGGTGTCGTTTGTTTTCACTCCTTGCTCTTCCAGTACCATGCTCTGCCATCTGACGATACGTGACTAATTTTTGTTTCATCGGACCATACTACACATTTCCAGTGCTCGGTACTCCAGTCCTTGTATTTCTTTGCAAATGCCATAAACTAGTTTTCACATTCTTCTTAGATGGCATAGGTTTTTCTTTCTTTTCATGGCATATACATATATCTCTAGCCGAGTAAAATGATTGAGTATATGATAGATCTGCGATTGATCATTCAAAAGTATACCTAGAAGTATAGACAATGAGAAAAAAAAGTTAAAAACACTTTTAAATCTTCGACTAATCTTTTGGAAAAGCGTCACGAAGAATAACACTGTTTAACAATAACTTCCGTATTTAAGATTGTGTATTGGGAATACACAAGAATGCATTGAAGAATGGTTAGACGCTCTTAAGCGGCCGAGTTCGGCAGCGGTGCAATACTGAGTACGACCGAGCCGTGACCTCTGCAAGGACGTAAGAAATGTAAACAAACATTGCAAGGCTGAGAAAGATAGCGTTGCACGTCAACCTTGCTGTACCTCATTATTGGTTGAAATACGTATCTGTATGTGTATCCGAATCAATGTGAACCTTTTTGGAAATGTAGTAGATTGTGTTCAGTCTTCCTCATCGCTGTATGTACCGCGCGTTCCGCGGTGACGTCAAAAACGTACGTAGTACGCAACTACGAATTAACGGCCTATTGTTCATTAAAAAAAATGAACGCGACGATAATATTTAGTACGGTTTACCTTTTGTAGTGGACGGTTCTTGTGTCTACGTACGTGACGTGGATTTTTTTTGGCTCCTGACTGTACTCTTATTCCAACCGTCGAACTGGGTCATCGTTTGAGGAATCGTCGATTGGCACTAAAAATGTATCTACTGTAACGTGGCGTCAGGACGACACATTGCAAAAGCCCCGCACCTCCGCGCGCTGCCGACAGCACGGCAGTGCCTCCGGCCTCTATCTCCAAGGAGTTGGTAGGTCCGTGGTTCGGGAGGAGGGAACGGGGGAAAGTAGTGGACTGGCGGCGGAGGCACGGAGCCCTTTTGGGTTGAGAGCCCGCACGCAAGGGGTGCTCAACCGCCAGGACGCACTGCCGGTACCCCGGGAAATTTGAACGGCTATGGTTTGCGGGTCCGCGGGGAGGGTGCCGGAGAGGAGATTTGTTTTGATTTTTGACCTACCGCGAAGAGCGGTAGGTAGGATAAAGGGAGTGTGTCTCCGGGAGTACGCGTGTAAGGACTCGGGTGTCCGGCGGACCGCGAAAAATGGGTCCTTCTTCCGTGCTCGGGCGATAGCGGAGCTATCGGATAATCGCGGATCGCAATTATCGGGATCTCTCGCAGAGAACCATGGCTCCCGGGTTTTTTTGTATGGTCTAGTACCAGTGCGTGGCCGTGTGTGTGAAATTCCGAGTGTTTGATGGACACCCTCGTGGAGCCGGGATGCGGCACCACGGGGATAGGCGGAAGGGACACGGCCACCACGATTTGGAATTGGTACGGGACTGATGGGACAGCCAGTTCTCGGTAAGTACCGCGAGGGCGGTCTTATTTAGAGAATATCTTGCGCGAGAGGATAGCCGAGCGGGAGTGGTGCCGACACACGGATACCTCAGGTGGCTACCGACGTCAGAGGGCACACTCCCGAGGAAGGAAAGGCTCGTCTCCAACGAGACCTGTTAGGATCGCGAATCGCGCCGCGAGGGGATTCGCGGATTCGGTAGGGACACCGAGATAGGGACAGGTCTGGGGCAGGCTAGAAACCACGACTCGGAATAGTCGTGAGCCGCCGTTGGAGGACACACTGTACGCGACGGGATTTGTATTGTAAAATCCGCCGTTTATTTAATGGTAATAAACGAAACGGTATCCTACTCGCTGTCTTATGATTTTGTGCGCCTATCCGTTGACTCCGAAATTCTCTCTCGTCGCCCCCACGTTCCCCTCTACCATTTTCAGTGCGCTGAGGCTGAGCCGCCGGGAAACCTGAAAACGGCCGTGGTGAGGGACGGTGGTGCGGGAAAGCCGCACCTGGCGCCCAACAATTAGGTCTTCGGATCTTTACTTCGATTACAGCACGTTGGGAGCAGCCACGGATTATTACTAGGCGACGCCGATGAACGGCATACGTCACACTACATAGCCAAAAATAACATTAGATCAAAAATTTAATTTTTTATCTTCGATTTTTTTTCTTTTAATTTGATACGCTCCGCGATAACATTTTTCCAGGTCAATGTAAATCAGACTTTATTATGTACAGCTGTCTTTGACAGAGTAGTCGAGATCGGGGGCGTGGAATTTAACCTCTTATCGAAGGTGCACTTTGATCAATTAAATATCCGAACAAAGATGGCGACACTTGACGTCTTGAAGTGTGTTTAAATTTTTTTTTTTTGAAGATCTGTCATCAGGAACATAACAAGTGATTGCCCGTGCGGTAAATAGAATTTATTTGTATTTTGATAACTGGACAATTATAGAGTAAATCTTTGTGTCTACGCTGTCATGTGTTTTTTGTGATAACAGTACAGTTAGTCATCGTCCAAGTTTCGGTACACAGAGCACTTTCCGATTTGTGTCATCGTTCATAATGATTTGTTGGTGATTGTAGCAATTTATGAAATTTCGAATTTCTCGCGATAACTCGCGGGAGAAACGTGGAATCTTAATTATATCGTCCAGCAAACGATAAGGGATTCGACTTATCGTCAATACCAATTCATGTCCGATATAACACATGCATTCGAAAGTCATCTTGTGGACGCTCATCAAATAACTTTTGTTCAATTAAAAGCTTTCGAGGACGTTTGGATTTTTTAATGACCCAAAATTTTTCACTTTGAACTTTAATCCACTTGTCAAAGTTTCGCCGTAGGAAAAATATTAGATGGACTTCAAGCCGACCAATCGACTCCCCGTCTTTTAGATATTATTGGTGGGCATTACATGTATGCGGGGTTCACGTGCGATACGTGTTATCAGTTGGGAAATTGAACATTGCCGAGGGACCCATCAGAGAGCGTTAGATAATCCGATTAAATTAGTGGAACATTGACAAAGAATTTATATACATTATATCAGGATCTCGACGGCAGGGAGTTTATGTCTCTATCCTCTCTATACTAGTTTCTAAGAGAGGGAAGAAGGCTGGAACAACAATATAGCGGGTTGTACGATGCGATCGGTGATTGTAGATCAGCTGTGAAAAGTTCTATTACGATAACTTCATTGCAGGTAGATACAGATGTTTTAGGATATCCTTCCCGGTACCAAAAGGTATCCCAATGATTCCTTAGACCTGGGGAGGACTGTGGAGAGTTCAGACACCTACTAGTCACAATGACGTTTGCAGCTGAGTTCTGAAGGTCTTTGGTTTGGTAGTTAGACCGATATCTGACAGCTTCTGCACAATGACTTTGCTGCAGAGAATCTAAGTAGAGTTCCTGGTGCCTAGATGAGACAATATACTCCCTGAGACCAGGAACTGCTAAGGATGAGCTCTCACGCTTTGCAGTACAATACTGTTCACTGGTTTGCTCTTAGGGGTAGAGGATACGGGGGTATGAAGACGTAACGTTATTATAAATTGTAACGTGCACTTTTCCTTGGTGCATCCGATGCACCGTCTCCCACGTCGCTTTCATCGATAACCCCCAACGCAACAAACCTTTTTGGGTGCCAGGTACCTCTCGGCACCAGCCCGATACATCGAGCCTTTTTCTCGTCCATTACCGAGAGTCCTCTCGACCAGTGGTTCCCGTACCCTGCTCCGTACCCTGGACCGTCGCTCCGTACCCTGAAATTGTAGAGGGGAACGTGGTGGCAGGAGAGCTGCTTTCCTGCCGGTAGCCGTCGGGCTTTGAGTGAGCGTCACAGTGGCTATCTGGCACAATGTGACGATGCATTATAAATAAATAGTATTTACAGTCTAATATAATTACCAGCCGCGATTCTATATGATCCTAAACAAATAACTTGATCGCGGAAGTCGTTCTGGATCTTCCTGAATCTTTTACCGCGGGGACACGTGGCCCGGCCCTGGGGCCCCCCACACGCTGCCCTTTAATGGATCGGCGGGTGCACTGCACTCTCTGCCTAAGTGCCGAGCTGCCCCAGGGGTGCTCATCTTGCCGATGCGTCCGGT
>NW_014333276.1:298268-303287 GCF_000341935.2 Cephus cinctus | reverse complement strand
TAATACACACTCTCTTTCTCTCTGGCTGTTTCGTCACGCACAATCAGTGACCGGATCCTTTCGTCTCTGCTAACCCACAAACAGTCCACGAGTTTCACCGGCTCGAACTTCACTTCAAATCGGAACCAAGCCAGGAAGTAGCTACCTCAGCATCTAAGAGAGAGAACCTCAAACCTAAATTGCAGCATCATACAAGAAGAATCAAGAAGGAGCTTTTTCCCGTCTCTATTTGTCAGGCTGGTCGAAAACTAACTGTCCCTCTTTTTGCGCCCCCCCCCCCCCCCCCCCCCCCCCCCCCCCCCCCCCCCCCCCCCCCCCCCCCCCCCCCCCCCCCCCCCCCCCCCCCCCCCCCCCCCCCCCCCCCCCCCCCCCCCCCCCCCCCCCCCCCCCCCCCCCCCCCCCCCCCCCCCCCCCCCCCCCCCCCCCCCCCCCCCCCACAGTCCGAGTTCACCCGAACTCTGTGGATCGCCCCCCTTCTCGGCCCGGTCTTCGTTCTCCGTTTCATTCTCGCTCACCGGTAATCATCCTTGCGACGCATAACTACTTGATGCTTTCGGGGGGCGCGCCGATCTTTCCTGAGTCCATCGGTCCTCGTGGGCATTATATCGGCGGCTTTCCGGCCCCCTCTATGATCCTTATGGAACGAGTCGTCCCGCGGATGCCGTGTTACACTATATATGTATAGATAAAAAATTAGAAAATTTCATACACTCGTTCGATATAATCGAAATCGATTAATCACTTGACAGTTAACGATTCTCCGATCTCCATACAATGGTACAGCTGAAACGAGCTGTATAAATTGGGGTTTCGGGGAATCGACAAGATAAATGACTACGAAATTTTTATTGTTCGTAATGTCAGCGTGATCAAAGTTTTCCGTTCGTCCATTTGCTGTTTCTTTACGACCTGTTTATTATGGAATTTCTTTCGAGCATCAACCGTGTGTAGATCTTTTCAGTGACACTGTGTTTATAATTCATATAGATTAAAATCAGGTAAGATACATGACACTTCGGACAGATGAAAGATCGTAGACCAATATCATGAGTGTAGGATAATGTAGGCGATTAAATTTGTCAGAGAATATTGAATTTGTGGACTTTGTTCTTTTCGATAAGAATATAACGGGTGTCCATGTGCATTACCGACCGCGCAGAGGAACGTCCGTTAACACTGAGTCACGCTCGCCACTGCGACATTCAGTAAGCTTTAGTTTGCGTCGAGACGTCGAGTCGTGAGGACGTTTCTTGAAGGGTATCGTTACGCTTAGCCCTTAGAGAACAAAAGAAATCTTATATTTTTTCGTACTCGTGTGTCAGGCAGCGAATTTTAGTTTACTATTATATAAAAAGACTTTAACTGAGTGATTTCTTTACGAACGCTGTGAAATTGGTAGAAAAAAGAAGCGGACGATTCCAGTTCGAAAAAATCTCGTTGTCGACAATGAACATTTTTCGTTATGCTCGATAG
This sequence comes from Cephus cinctus, assembly GCF_000341935.2. Lineage (NCBI taxonomy): Eukaryota > Metazoa > Arthropoda > Insecta > Hymenoptera > Cephidae > Cephus > Cephus cinctus. Next base: position 301,814 of record NW_014333276.1, on the reverse strand, counting down.
ATCGTAGATCGTAAAAAATTCCTCACGCAAAGTGTGCAGATTTGTTTTTCATCTTGGAGAGAGAAAAAATGTAAGACTTACCATAGGAAATGTTTTCTTGTTTTTCTTCACTATCTTTCTCTCGTTGATCGCCGATTTAGTAGATACTTGAGCAAATTTCTGAACCTCTCTTTGGACGTGCCTTTGCTGCTTTGTTACTAACTGGCGAAGAGAGAGTCGTCGCTCATATACATAGATAAATACTTCGGGAAATCGTTGAATGGAAACCTTTGCATGGATGTTTTTATTTATGATTCTGTTAATTGTTTCTTTTCAAATCGTAATCGAACACTGATTTTATACCTCTTTCGTTGTTTATTATTTCAATTTTCTCTGCCGTAATAAAGTTATTGTTACCTCAATTGATTATTCGGAGTAAGTGATGAAGTTCGCTCAGATCGACTACGCATGAGGATCGTTGAGATTTTTTTTGTTGTTGATACAAAAATTTTCTCACTCAAAGTTGAAAGATACAATATTTGGAGTGTTTTATCTTGCAGGCAGTGAGACAAAGCTGTCGGCGATACCTACGAGCAAAGATCGTTAACCTACGTTCACGCAAGACAAAACAAAAGTGCATTAACACCCATCCCCAGTTGAATTAACCACTGACCTAACCGTTGCTTCGCGAGTCGAAGGTCGTGATATAGGCATTATTGAACAAAGAGAATAGAAAGTCATTGGGCAATAACAAAGTGATAAAGATGACGTTCGAGGGTAACAGTTCGAAGGACGACGATTCGAATGGGATTTTATTGCAACCCAGGAAAGGCTCGACAGTTCGGCTGCAGATCGTTCCGGCACAACCGAAGACGATAACGCATCTGCCGAAAAGGCCGCCGGTGGACCTGGCGTTCACAGACCTAACCTACAAAGTGCGAGAGGGTCGCAAAAACAGTGAGTAATTAAAAGTCTATATGATAAGTTATTTATTATTTATATAACTCTGGTGCCCATGTGTGTCGAGCATTAGAAATTTCACTCGCGAACGCACTTGAACCTACGCCGCGGCAATTCGAATGTCACAAATTGCTCAATCGTGATTCGAATTTACGTTTCGAGGAATGTTAACGATCCCGATAGATCATTCTTTCCTAGGTGGAATTGATCGATCAAGGACGATCGTTCCTTTGATTATCTGTGGGAACAGGCGAGATAAAATTATACGTTAAAATTGTAAAATGAAAAATTAAATAAAAAAAAGTACATATAACGTATAAAATAGAATTTTTTTTCGATGACAATCGATAGTTTGCTTAATGGATCGGAACGAACAAACTTTTCTTTACGTTTGATTTATTTTTTTTCGAATAAGGAACTGGTTTTCGATGACATTGACCACGGAGTGAAAGTAATCGCATTACGCTCGACCACGAATACGATTTCATGGCGTCCCATGTACATCCTACAAGTACCACCACAAAAAAAAATCGTCCGATACTCTTGTATATGTCAAACAAAACAAAAGATTTGCCGCGAATGTCAATTTTAAAATTACCGTTACGGTTGCGGGTGCACGGTACCGCGCATGCGCGCACGACGTACTACGTAAGTCATAAAGTTTCCGCGACAAGCATACTTTGATGTGGCCGTTCACCATTCTTGTTGGATTTCTCAAGCGCTAGAGGGATTAACGACCGAGGTTTTGCAAGAAGACCGGTTACGAGATAATGTGCTCTAAGATATATTCCTAGATAAAACGATATCTCGCAGTCGCTGCTATTAACCTTCCCACAATGCCTTGTCAATGACTGACCGCGCGGTTCGTGGGCTTAAAATGTGCAAGTTACTCGAACGAACGGTTTTGTTAGTTTCGGCGTATGATAATATGGAAATACTCGTAATGTCACTGATCGTAAAAACAAAATATATCGATAAACTTTCCCCACACACGCGCTCGTTTTCGCTTTTTGTCACTTGCTTGCTCGCTTATCGTGCTTGAAAATATGTGCGTTCCTTCGTAAATAACGATATCCTTTGTTCGGCACCTCGTGACCGCTCTAAACTCTCATTTGGGATTACTCATCAATTGTTCTCACACGAAGGAAGACACTGGGCTTCAAGTCCGAATGATACGACAGGAGAATAAAACGTGCGTATCTCGACAAAGTCATTTTCTTTGGTATAAGACAGATGTTAGGTTAGGTTAAGTCAGCTGTACGACGCGTATCTTTCATATTGCAATTGACGTAACGCGTGCACGTTACTTTGATATTTTTTTTAAAAATCGATAGCTCAAGTCATCGGCGAAGATTGTGTTCATTATCGATAATCTGACATTGAAATTCCTTGCTGGGCATTTTTGTCCTCTTTTGAGCTCCTTTATGATAAGCGGCCTTGAAATTTCGCTCGGACCGTCGTACTTTATTCGTTTCTCGTAACGATCCTCACGATATACATTCTCTGTCTATGGGCATAGTGAAAATCGGCTACCTTGAAACCGACGCACGAGCGTACAATTTTATTACGAGTTATCGCAATCCTGTATTACTCATACCTCCCGAATGTTACGTGTGGGTCAGGTTATGGTGGACTTCATAATTGTCCACGAGGACAATAAAATTTAACGAGTATCCGATTAACAAACTTGCTCCTCGACTTGTTTAGCCAACAATTGAGAACCCTGACCGCGTTCAATCTCAAAGTTACAATGTTTTTCGGTGGATGAGATTGAGGGCTTTTTCTTGAAACATATTTTATCAATTTTATCGGCTAAAGGATATAAACATTTTGTCCCGATCTTATCAGAATAAGTTGCAACAGGTATTCGAAGCAGTGATCATACTTTTTAATATTAAATTCGAACGCGTCATTGAACGTACGAAATCGTTATGGTCGAGCGTACGATCAATCGTACAAAATTGGAAAGGTTCGTGACTTACAGAATTGCCACGCTTTAGCATCTCTCGCTAACTAACTCAGTAATCGGGTATAGAAAGTTGTGACGGCAATTTTTGCAACTCTACTTGCGCAATTACACGCTCTCCGGCGGTGGGCCTCTTCCAGACTAGAGCCATTTCTAATCGAAATAGACTTCGAAAAATACGAGTAATATCATACGAGAGCAATCGCTTCCAGTTGCACCTATATGTGTATATATATATATATAGTATCACGTCGATTGCATTCAGAGACAATATTCTCTGTTCCCCATGTACATCCGGTATGTTCGCATAAGCTGCAGGTATCGTACACTGCAATTGCAATTACTTGAATAGCGTTCGAGCTCCGGATAATTATTAACACGGAATGCAACGAAGGACGGCGTAATATATATATATATACACGCAGAATTATTCACTAGAAACGCACCGCCTGAAGTTAGCGCGCCCATTTGAGTCTTATGGTTCAGATAGTTCATTTCGGCTGAATAACCTGATTTCTGTATATATATATATATATGTAGTATACAGCATGTACATTCGGACGTCATTGAGTTAGAAACGCAAAATTTTTATTTAATAGAATTCATAATGGAGTCGATGACGTGCACCCCCCCCCCCCCCC
>NW_014333276.1:270678-298091 GCF_000341935.2 Cephus cinctus | reverse complement strand
TCCCATAGTTTCACTACCTAGAAATTCTTGATGACCAAAATTACACTTCCGGTCCCAAAAAGCTTCTATTACCGAGGTTATAAGCCGGTGCCATTATTAATCCATTGCCCCAGCTTTATGAGTTATTTTATTTATTTATTTTTCATAACCAAACCTCGTTATTCTTTCATCGTCGATAAAATCTTGTAAATTTGACTAGTCCCGACAACCTTCTCTCTCGTCGCGAGGCATACCGGCACTTTCCTTTTAAATTAACCTACTTGAATTCACCGCAGCAATTCGTGTGTCGCTCGTTGCAAAACTTAATTTTGTTTCGTGACCGACGGCGAGGGAAGAGTCTCCTTAGGCTTCTATATTCACAAATCCGCCATTACGCCGCTAACAAACAATATTTTCTTATGTATGATTATCGTGCCTGTCACTACCTCGAGTTTTCATGATAGCAATGATACTTGTTGAGACGAAGTGGTGGGGATAGGAGAAGAAAATTGCACCTCGTGCCAGATATTGCAATATTGGCATAATTGATGATGCAAAAATTAAATTCTCGCTCAATAGCAACACGCAACCTCAAGCTGTGAGGATTTTAGAAAAAAAAAAAATTTTTTCCCAACAAAAAAATTTGCTCGAATTATACTCTTAGATAGAATACACAGTACGGTATCTATGTATGCCTATACATATATGTATATTTATATATAGGTTTTTAGTCCACGTGAAAATTATCGCGATGAATCCTCGCAATGTATCAATGTTATATTTATTTTTTACACAAGAGGGAGTAACGGTCATTTAACTTATATTATGTACCTCCCTCGCGAAATTGCGCAATAATAATTTATCTCCTAGTCCATGCATAAGCCCCATGACATAACTGTCATAATAGCTAAGGCTGGTTACATGCGAATATATTCGATACGATTATTCACAGAACTCTGTACGCCTTCGTTACCGACACGTGTCTTGTGGATATGGTTTTTAATTTCTATGAATATTTCATACGGGTCGTCGTATCTGACTAGTCGGTTCTCTTGATAGAAAACGCAAGACAGACTTCTTCTGGTTTCCTCAAATGGCAATCATGATTTTCAAGGCTCCATGCTCTTAATCGTTACTACCAGCAACAGCCAATCTCTGTGATTCACAGTCTCGTTAGACGTCGTCCGTTTGCGATTTCCATATCTTCCGGTAAATTATTCACTGTTGCACGTTTAAGTTCCGCGTGAAGAAAATGTCCGATTGGATTTACGATAAATGTAAATTTTTCATAAATTATCAAAGGTAGCTCGGCCGGTAGGTAGGCGCGACTTTTTTGAATTAATATGCATGGAATTTAAAATTTTCGTAAATCAATGACGTCTGTATGAAATATAATTGATTTGTATAATTATCGAAAATATCGTGACCCTAATCGTTGACAGACTTTCGATAAGATTTTCAATGCACCGTTCGACCGTAAAGCTCTGGGATACGCGAGAGAGACGACCCCATTGCTTGTTCTGCTGTATCCAATTTTCTGGGTCATTAATGGTCGACAGTCTCGAATCTTCATATACAGGATGCACGTTATCCACAGAGACGAGCAAACTTCGTAGATAGATTACGGGATTTCTTTGTCTCGTTACGTCGAATACTTTGAGCTTTGTTACTTATTTGATTAGATTTCTTATCGCGCACAGTCATACACAAGAGTGAGGATCGATGCGACAAGATTCCAGGAGTATTCGTGAGTTGAACAATTTGACTGGAGAAAATGAGTATCCCAAGGACGAGTGACTGTAAAAATGAAACTGGTCGAGGAACTTTTTTTTATTGGTCTGCATAAAATCCGCATAGTGACTTTTGTACGTATAATTTTGCTTTTTTTTTTTTCTTCATTGAAGCAGCCGCTTATGCATTTATGTATGTTTGGTCTCGTTGCGAGCTGTGATTCACTGCGTGGACTTTAGTCGCGGCCTGAATCTCTGGGCTTCTTTGTTTCATGCTCTGTCTTATACACTGTATCGAGTTCGACGTTAATGTATGGTTTTTAATTATTTTTTTTGTTTTTACAGATTTCAAGACCATTCTCAAGTCCGTCAGTGGAAGGCTCAGATCTGGAGAACTTACAGCCATTATGGGGCCTTCCGGAGCCGGAAAATCGACGCTTCTTAATATTCTCACGGGATACAGGTGAGTCGACGAAGACGATGGCGACGGATGCAAGGAAAAGAACGGATTTATTTGTTCTATTCTTAAGGATCCTGTCTATTTGCTTAACTGAGAAAAATAATTACTCCGCTGACACACAACTTTATTTGTAACCGGGGTGATTGGCATCCATTGATATGATTTATGAAATTGAAATAGCACATCGATATTTCGTATAACCATAAGCACAAATGGTCTTTACGTGTCTCTGTCGTGTCCACGCAAATGTATTAGCTCGTTACTCGAAGCTATTCATAACCAACGAACCATCGGAGCTTCTACGAATCATTACCAGACTGGACAATTACTCGTGTGGCTGAATAGCGAAAAACATTAATTTTTTCATGGAATTTAAATGTATTAAAAGAAGGAAGATTTATGCTGCTTAGGATTAATCGAATAATAATAAATTCATAGTAGGGTATTTTAACTCATAGCGAATATCATTAGTGAAATTTGTGTCATCAATTGTTATTGACGTTTTTTTTTTTTTTTCGTTAGTGACGTGTCTTGTCCTTTAGCGATTAAATTCGTCAACTTGGTACGACGATAACGGAAAGTTTTTTTTCTCTCTCGTAAGCCGTGGAATATTTTGGTTTCTCATTTGCCCGAAAGGTTCACTAGATTTCCACGAGAGCCAAAGGCTAAACTCTGCTATTCAATACGCGATACGATTTCACTGTGCGGTATGCGAGAAAAGGCGGGAAATTCGAAATTACGTAATTTCCAAATTGAACTTCGGATGTCGTACGGTCAGTTTTCAGAAATTAAAGATGCAACGAGTCAATCGCCGAGCACGTGATTCGTATACGAGACACAGCTGGTATAATAATTGATCGTGACGGACATTTGTTTTTCAGAATAAAATTGAGCGGGAGTATATTACAAAAGCAGCCATTCTTCAGCAGGCATTATGGTTACTTATGCAAGTCGCATTGCACGCGAATATTTCGTTCACGATTATTTCGTTCAGCAGGATTCTTCGAGCGATCCGTGAATTCGCATTGAGAATAATTTTTATGTTTTTCGTGATTTTTTGCCCGGACGATAATTCAAAAAAATTTATATCGACTGATCAACGCCCGTTACGTAATATCCGGTATGACCAACGGAAACAAAGGTGACGATAAGCGGCACAGGCCAGTGTATGATAATGAGGAGAATCCATTCTGACGATCATAAAAGAAAAATTACAATTGCATCGTACGACTCTAGTGAATCGTCGTTTTTCATACATTGCCTTGTAATATCATCCGTGACGTTAGCCGTTTTCGAAAGTTTCACTCGCACGAAGAAAGTAAAAGGTTGTGGACGAGCGAGCAGTCTCACTTTCTTCATTCTGGCGTAGAAATGCTCAAGATTATTGGTTGTTTCACTGTACCTATATATATGTACATATATATATTGTATACATGAAAATTGCGTTTTCGCCATATTTTTTCCGTCCTTGCCCATCGAAATAACGCGATATCAAATTAAAGAAAAATAATGATATCGATGCTTCCATTTTATGCGTTTCTAGGTTTCTTTTTTTTCCACTTGGTATTTGCATTCACGTGGCGTCTGGGTCAGGTCATTGTTCAAGGATGATATTGTTACACAACAAAATTAAATATTTTCATTGTCCGACAGTCATTTTCCATGCGGGTATCGTAACCCGATATCTTTTTTCTTCCTTTTCATTACTAGGAGACACAACAATTTATCCTTGAACTTGGTGACTGTCGTCTTTCCGTTGGTTGCTTATTTGACGACTCCGTGTATTTTCAGGACTACGGGAATGGAAGGCAGCATCACCATGAATGGACACGAACGAAATCTCAGCGCCTTCAGGAAGCTCTCTTGTTACATAATGCAGGACAATCAGCTTCACGGTAACTTGACCGTCGAGGAGGCTATGAAGGTCGCGGCAAATTTGAAACTCGGAAGTCACGTCAAGAAGGCTGAGAAGGAAGAAGTGGTAGGTCAAAATATAATTGATGTTGTTGTGATTTTCGAATCTTCGTTCTCTTATTTAATCAGGCACGGATGCTGCCACTAGTCTTTTTGAATAGGCACGTAAGGCGTTATTTGAAGTAAAAGCTAATTAGCGACTGGAAAAAGGTAGACATAAAGACATTACCGAATGTCAAAATAAGTCTGACGTTATACCGACGAAGAAATTTGTATGTGGCGATAACATTGTTATCTGAGGTCGACTCACATCTTTTCTTTCTCCCTGTCTGATACAGATTCAAGAGATCTTGGAAACTCTGGGTCTAGCTGAGCATCGCAGAACCATGACCTCAAACCTCAGCGGAGGACAGAAAAAGAGACTTTCGATCGCCCTTGAGTTGGTCAATAATCCTCCCATAATGTTCTTCGACGAACCCACCAGGTGAGCTGTTAGTCCATTTAATCTCTATGCAGACAAACGTTTATATCGTCTGGACGATTGGATCCTTTTCGATTTTTTTTGTTTTCATTTTAGACGCGAAATGCGTGTGACTCGGATTATTTTCTTTTCGCGATTTTGTCAATTGAATACTTGTTGACCGTCAAAGTCAAAATATCAAATTTTAATATTTTATTTGAGGAGCCAACCGAGCGGCTAGTTTAATTTACTATTGAGCTATGAGACACCATGGGCAAGTATTTAAATGATTTTTTAAAGCAACTTTTGTATAATATTATGTATATCCTCCTCGAACGTGTTATTCGACATTTTACGTAATGGACTGTTCCACGAGTATTTCGTGAAAACTAGTAAATCTTTATACTTTGTGTTTTTATTTCTGGTGTTTCTCTTTTCTTCTCGCATACTTAGCAGTACATTGAAGAGGTTCAGGCATTAATGAAGTGTTGATCAAGATCTAAAGGCGTGATACGTCGAGCGTTGAAACGTCCAACCACATTCTGCAAATAGAATGAAACGAAAAATTGATTCTGAACGATACAGCGAAAGTTGTCATTCCTTCTGTTGGGTTATTTGATATGTAGTCGCGTCGTGAAAACTGCCCATGGAGCCTTTTCGTCTTCGGTCTAACTGGTTTTCGCAAGGTCTTCAAGGATTGTAGTTATAAATTTATTTTCATAAAAACCCTACAGGGTAAAAAGATCTAAAAAGAGGAACTGGTCATCAAGTAGATGATTCAAGGTCCAGTAATCACACGTTCCAACAGAAACAGGTCCTATCGATGATTGTGCCCCGATTACCATAATTTATGGAGCATTCCTGTGGAATTTCTTTAAAACTATTTTATTTCCTTTCATTTCAGTGGCCTCGACTCATCCTCCTGCTTCCAGTGTATCTCCTTGCTGAAGACTCTGGCACGAGGTGGACGTACGATAATATGCACAATACATCAACCTAGTGCGAGGCTGTTCGAGATGTTCGACGCTCTTTACACCTTGGCCGAAGGCCAGTGTGTTTATCAGGGTTCGACCTCGCAACTGGTGCCATTCTTGAGATCGTTAGGATTAAATTGCCCAAGCTATCACAATCCAGCTTCCTTCAGTGAGTCTGGCTTTTACTCAATTTCATGTATTTACATGCTTCAAGTGTGGCGGTTAATTTCTTTTTTTTTTCTTAAATAAATTCAGTAAAGCCATCCAGTTTGAGTTTGAATTGATGTCGACACGCAAACTGGAAACTACGTCTAAACTTTCTGATTATACATTGCAAAATAACAAGTCACTCTTTTAATGTCCATACAATTAACACCATCCACGTTTTGCGAGCAGTATATTGTAGAGGATTGTTTCTATTGTCTAAGGACTCGCATAACTTTAAGACAGTCATTTTTTAAGACATTTTATATTAAGTTGCTATGTCGTTATGTTTCCGATGGATGAAGCACGTAGTGTAAATTATTGCAGTTATAATTTTTTGTTGAAGCTCTAAAGTTCTTTTAAATTTATTAAACAGACTATACTATCGCTGTTGACGCAGATCAATACGTCAATGTTTCCTTGATGGACTCGAGATATTTAAAATTGTATAAAAATTTTCCCTTATTGCTATTTTCCAGTCATCGAGGTCTCATGCGGCGAGTATGGCAACAACATCAGGAATCTGGTGAATGCTATTGACAATGGGAAATACGACATAAGAGCGGGACATTCCTTTCCTGAAACGAAATCCACGGAGTTAAACAACTCAAGCCTTTCGAAGGACGAAAAAGACTTGAAAAACATCCCCGTCGAGGATAAGAATGACGCGAGCAATCTTAAGGACAAGTTCCCGGAGAGCAAGGCAAACAGGGCTACCAACGGCGGAATTATTCACAGCTACGCCACCGACGACATTGTTAAACGGAGTACGTTGACTTTTTAGTTCTTAACTTGATCATCCTGCTGTTATTAACGGCCAGCAAATTGGCCTATGAAGTCTTGCACGGAAACACAGAGGATCATTCAGAAATCTCTAGTCTGTTATGGAACATATACGTTAATTTCCTGTGTTTTTCGGAATTATTAATTTTAACCTGATTTCCTTGCGCCGTAGGTGACGTGGCAATTCGTATGGATCGTCAGAATAAAAAAGACAACGTGGACACAGCGTTGTTGGATGACTCGTTAGTCATCACGCCGGAAAGGTACCCAACCTCGGAACTTACCCAGTTCTGGATCGTTCTCAAGCGGACCTTACTTTTTAGCAGAAGAGATTGGGTATGATTATCATATTTCATTTATTCTTTACATCAGAATGTCTCCGAAGAAGAAATTATTAATAGCTGTCGTCTTGATTGTTTTAGACTCTCATGTATCTTCGACTCTTCGCACACATTCTCGTCGGATTTTTAATTGGAGCTCTTTATTATGACATTGGCAATGACGGTGGCAAAGTACTCAGTAATCTTGGGTTCCTGTTCTTCAATATGCTCTTCCTCATGTACACGTCCATGACCATTACTATTTTATCTTGTGAGTATCCGATGCCCGATGAAACTTTATCTCGATCTTGCATTGTTTTCTATAACGATTTTTTTTTTTCGCTTTCCTTAGTCCCTCTGGAGCTGCCAGTACTCCTAAAAGAGAACTTTAATAGATGGTATTCTCTGAAATCCTACTACCTAGCCATTACAGTTTCGGACGTACCTTTCCAGGTGAGCTTAATAATAAACGTGCTGCATTTTGATTTGCATAGTGGGTATAGTATCGTTTGATTTAATCATTTTTTATTATGTCCTCTAGGCAATATTCTGTATAATTTACGTGACCATCGTATATTTCCTAACGAGTCAACCACCGGAAGTGATGAGGTTCAGTATGTTTATGGGAGCATGTTTGCTGATTTCCTTCGTGGCCCAGTCAGTGGGTCTAGTCGTGGGAGCAGCCATGAATGTCCAAAACGGGGTTTTCCTGGCGCCGGTAATGTCCGTGCCGTTCCTCCTATTCTCTGGATTCTTTGTGAGCTTCGACGCTATTCCGATCTACCTCAGATGGATCACTTATCTGAGTTACATCAGATACGGCTTCGAAGGTACTGCTCTGGCTACGTATTCTTTCGACCGCAAGAATCTGAGGTGCTTTCAGGCGTACTGTCACTTCAAAAATCCACAAACTACCTTGGAGGAACTTGACATGGAATACGCGGACTTCACTCTTGATATTCTAGCGCTTTTACTTATCTTTGTACTTTTACGAATCGCCGCGTTCCTCTTCTTGCGCTGGAAACTCAAGGCTGCGCGATAAGCTCGTCTAAAGATGTTGATCAAAGTACAGAGGTTTCGCGTTTCGGTCCATTGGCCATTATTAATGGAGAAGGTTCTGCATAACCTCAAGTGCAATTGCGATAACCTTTGCACTGTACATTATTAAACGGAAATCGCATATGGTCTTAGTAGAGAGAGTGCAAAAGAAGTTATTACATGGATGACTCGACGGTGCTGTTGAATTCCATTATAATGAACAAAAGAAATGATTTTTAAAAAAACATAAGGAAAACTCGACTTTCTCCTTTAGGAGAGAAACATTCTTTGTCACTCATCGTTGCAAACGGAAAGCGGGTGCACACTAGGTCTTTGTAGATATTTTAGGATTTCGAGGTCTAGCAAGGACAGTTAATACATAAGTCCTTAATCTAGGCAAATATATAATTTATTTATCTCTTTATAATGCAAACAAAGTAATGGTAACTTAGCATGACCTAATTCACACTTCAGGGTATTTTCTTTCTCTCGTAGTAGACTTGTTATGTATTATAGAAAAAAAAAAAAAGAAAAGGAAAGACATTGTCAGTTCATACAGCGTGATACAACCGTCCCACGAGAATCGAATCCGACACTGAACCTAATCAAGATCGGATGTTGAAAGAAAAATAATAACAAAGAAAATGGTACGATACAATGCAAAATGCATCTTCTTCATTAATCACGAAGTGAGTTCCCAGTTGCCTTATAACATACCGTCCGACCGTCTTCATAATTGATAACATCGTGTTGAGTCCCTTCGTTTGGTCGATAACAAAAAATTCGAGAATCCCCGACATTTTTCTTACTATATTCCATTAATGGCTGTGAGCATGAAATACAATAGGGAAGAAAACTCGCGGGTCTGCCAGCCAGTGCGAGAATAGATGAGGGACAATGTCCTAATAATAATTAATACGAGTCTTTATCTTGCCAGAAATTGTTAATCGCTATTTACTTTGCTTGACGACCAAATATTGTTGCGAATTGCAAAGTGGGTAGCAAGAGAAAAACGGGAATAATTAATCATTGCAAAAAAATAGTCCCATCATGGCTAATCGCGACGTGGTCTGCAAGGATTTTTTTGTCACTATATTTTCTAATGTTGCAATGCCAAATGGTGCTTTGTGTGCGAGTTCTTTTCCGCTCTTCTCTCGCACCCACGATTTTCAATAACTATTGTTGACTGCAAATCGCGTCATATACATTTGCATATATAATATATGCATCAAGTAATTATACGATAAATCATGTGTGAATACTGATTTCGTGCGATATGGATAATGTGTATCCTACTCTATCGCTTATTATTGTTTGTGTATCAATCGTATGTAATTATGCCAGACACGGCGTAATAAATGATGTATTTTATAATAAATATTTGTTACGAATAAAGCGTCTTGTTTTTAGAAATTGTGCTTGAGGTTGTATGAGATTTGCTACGTCTTTGGTTACTAATCAACGAAAGGAGGTCATACTCCCATGTTGCTTGCGTCACCCACCGAGCTCCATGCGGTCCATACAGCTGATCTTATACTGCTGCTCATAATCAGTGTTGTTCATAATATTATACATCATGGTATAGTACGTGTCGTTTACGGCACGTGAATGAAGCTGATTGAGTTTATGCATTAGTTGCACAGTGATACATTTACGACGGTATTCGAACTGGAGCTTTAATCGTACATTGAAATGTTGAATTATAAGTGAACTCGTCATCTCTAGTTTCTATTGGTTAATTATAACTTCCATCGTAATTGCAAGTCGTAAACTGCATAGAATAGTACATTATGATACAAGAGCGGAAAGTTGGTCATTTATGACGAGTGTGACACGAGTCAGGATCGTGGCAAACGTCATACGAGTAGGAATCACCAACCCGCACGCGTATCATATACTATTTTTTGCAACATATGCACCAAAAAGAAGCACGAAATGGCCGATTCTTAATGAGTTCAGAGTGTGCGGGAATCATCAAGAATGGACCATTTTGTGCTTGTTTTTTGGTGCACAAACTGTATACTTTCCGTACAGCGTTGCAAAATAATGATTTCTAGACTTTCGCACCAAGGAATTTGATCGGCTATAAAACTGATTCATATTGGGAATTTTTTCTGAAATTTTAAATGACCTCTTATCGGAGCTTCGAAAAATTCTATTTGGCCTTGTCTCATTTCGAAACTGTGTTATGGCTACAATAAAATGAAATTGGAATATTGAGAATTTGTTTAATGGACTTATGACGTGTTGAAACAAAAAATCGAAGTAGTTCAACGCTATATTAAAATTCAAAAATTTTGAAAGCACACCATTCATGATTGCTTGACAGAATAGACCGGGTGGGTATTAATTGTATAACTTTTTGCCTACCACAAAGAAGAAAGATGTATTAACGCCACATTCGATTATATACATCAGTTGTTTTGAAATAAAATTATTAACAGCTGGTATTATTAATAGATTGATTTAGCTACGATTCAATTTGTGTTACCATCGGAGCAAACTGTTGGAACGTATTTGCCTTGCATAAAAATACGAGTATTTCGTTTCACAGACGTCACATATGTGGAAGTAGCTAATTACAGGACGTCAGCGATTATGAAATGCAAAACTTGGTATCATAAGACTTGCTTAAATGGTGTCATAATTATTCGTACGAATGCTAAATAATGAAGAGATTTAAAATCCAAAATAGAGGTACCATGCTATCGATCACGGAGCGTACTATATATTTTACTTATTCTATATTAACGCTTATTTGTTATTTGTGCAGAGAAAGAGGAAAATCTAGAATTCCAAAGAAGTTTTACTAGTATGAATGCTTGCGGTATCATTTGTAAAAGATAACAGCTCAGTGCGACTGGCATTACAAATAAAATCTCGATAGGTATGCGTTAGACTGAGAAAATCGCGTTGAAAAATGGTGGGAATGCTTTAGCCTAAAGAGGGGAAAGGGCTAGGAGAGAGAGGGAAATCTGGCTTGTAGTATACAACGCAACAGCAGAATCGACAGTGCTGTTTCATGTTCCTTGTACGTGCATTTCTATACAAGTCTGTTTATTAGAGCAAGACAATGGTCAGTCGTTTGATAAATTTGTGGCTTCTGCTAGTATCTATATTTGTAATGACAAATGGGTGAGTTTTCTCATCTTCTTGTGAGTTACATAATTTACATAAGCATAGAAACATTGAGAGCCTAAATAAATTATTTGTTTAACACATTATGGTATTATGGTTGTCATCCAGATGGTGTTCCAAAAACATTTGGTGTAATATTTTATAGACAAACTGATATTCTTAGTAAATTGTAATTGTTTAAATAAAAAATTAGAACAAGAGTGACATGTCTTTATAGATCACAATACACAAAGCACTTGCGTTTTTTGGTGTATCTACATTGATAAGTAAAGTCTTTCGTCTTCAGATTTTCTGAAAACAGTGATGGCAGACACAAAGAAGTTTCAGGATCAAACGAGTTTGATCTTTTAATCTTCACTCAACACTGGCCTCAAACTGTTTGCTATCAATGGAAGGAGGACACTGAGTCGCATGATTGCAGTTTGCCAAGAGATGAAGAGTGGACTATTCATGGTATTTGGCCTACGCAGTATCACAAACTTGCACCACAATTTTGTAATCACTCGTTACACTTCAATGCCAGTGCCCTGGCACCTCTTGAGGATCAGCTCAATGTAAAATGGCTTGATGTCGAGAAGGGAACTGCTCGATATTCGTTCTGGAAGCATGAATGGCAAAAGCATGGAACTTGCGCAGTAGTTCTTGACAGTATTAATACAGAAGTGAAGTATTTTCAGAAAGGTTTGGACCTTTTAGATAAGTACGACATGAAACATGTTCTTGGCAAAAAGAATATTGTGCCTGGAGATAATCACTCAGTACAGGATATCCTTAATGCCATAGAAACGATTTTGGGGAAGAGATGCCAGGTGGAGTGTATAACTAATTCAGTAAGTAAATACTAACTAAAATACAGGCTCTTTTAGTGTTAAAATATACAAATATTTTTAAGTATTGTACAAATTGTCTAATAAATTCTGTGGCTAGAATAAGTCATCCACATGCCTCTGCGCGTACCAAATTTCCAATAAAATGTGCATGTATCACATTTTCTGTTTTAGAAAACAAAACAGTCTTATTTATTCGAGATAAGGATATGCTTCAGCAAAACATTCGAATTAATACACTGTGACGGAATTCATGGATTTCCCACTAATTGCGATCTTAAAAAGAACGTGATATATCCGAGCAATGTACCAGTGGACTATCGTGTCATTCAAATTTAACAATAGTACATTTTTTTAATGCTATACAAAAATGTGGTAGATACTTAATGAGGCAACTATTTCTTAACTCTCTTTCTGTTTAGCTAATATAATTATAAATAATTTACATAGACCATTAACACAATTATCGAGGACCTGATGATTTTTAGTCAATTCTAATGTCATTTAAATCAAATTTACATATTTTAAATCATATTACGTAAGACGAATGCACGTTATATTAATAGCGTTCAATTAATCATGTACATCATTATACCAGAATAAATATTTATTTTTAAACGGGTATAGCCTATTTTCTCCACTTTTTAAATATTCCTTCTCAATCCATTTACAGCTGTAAATTAAACTACTGAAGTTCTTATTTCGCGGGAAGATAAATCTTCAATTAATGAATGATGACTCGGTTAATATGAAACTGATTTAATTTATACTATCTTAATGCAATTGTTGGTATAATATTGTAAGAGAATGTTTTGGCTTACAACTCAGCCAGGGATGCAAATTAGCGTCTAGGATCACTCCGACTTTTTCTGCACGATTATCACAGCGGACGGTACCAATCCTGAAACATTTTACTTTGTAAACTTTGTACTTATTAGTGAAAAACAGTGATACATTGAAAGATTTAACTGCTCAGATTTCAAGACGGCTATCATAAGTATATAAGTGTAATTCAAGATGAATGAGTCATTATGTAATCCATAACTGAATTATCTTGCCTGCAGCATACAGTCATTGCACCGTGTGGATATGTTTTCATGTGATACGCGACTGACGCATTATCTACAGTTACTAACCTAAGACTTCCAATGGCGTATCATAGTCCTCTTCCATAAAAACTTTCTTAGGAAAATTTGTCATCAAATTAAATGGCCCTGGACTGTCTGTCCTGTTTATTTCGATGAAAAGACGTACAGCCGATAGCTGCTCCTTACTGCCAAATGTTTCCGTTAACGTTTGACCGTTTGTAAGTCTAATCTAAATGCAATCGATTGTGACAGTTGAGCAAGGTTGTTTGAATATTTAATTAGTTTTTCAAACACTTTTGAAAGTACAGTTACCTGTAATTTTGTTTCAGTGTAGTCTTTTCTAGGGGTAGACACTAAGGATGTCGATGAAGCTGTGGAAGGCACCGGTGCAGTTAAAGGTGCTTGAGGAGATGTGCCCATGGCTTTGGCTTTCCTCGCTGCCTTATCTGCTTCAATTTGAGCCTTTACACGCTGACGTGCTAACTTTTCTTCCTCCTTTTCACGCTTTCTTTGTTCTAGTAGTTTTTTCATTTCTAATTCTTCCAATCTGTTGTAAAGATTTTCATAATATAATAAAGAAGGATGTGTACAATGAGCATGAATGAAAATTGTAAATATGATGAAAATGAAATTAAACATTATTTTGTTGTAAAAACGCACTTCTTTCTTGCCTCTGCCATTTCTTTCCCAGAGCGTATCCTACTTCTCTCTCTCTCAAAAGCTTCCTTTTTCTCTACCTCCTCCCGTTCTTTTCTCTTTTGTCGAAGCTTTTCCTCAAGCAACCTAAGTTGCTCTCTTTTCTCTTCTTCCGTCAATGCTTTTTTCTCTTCAGTACTTTCAGAGAAACTGTCATGACCAGATTTTGTCGCATGAAACTCAACCTCCAGATTCGTTTTGAACAACTTTCCACAACTAAACAATGTTTCATAAAAAAATTAGAATCTGATTAAATAGACTCAACAAATAGGACAATAGCTAGCTAAGCTTACACATCACATTTAACTGATTTGGCAATTTCAGCAGGTTGTTCATTACTAGTACTAGCAACATTATCTTGAGCCGGAGCTTCATTTGCAGGTTGAGGAGCAGCTTCTGCAACTGGCGGTTCTGGACAAGGTTCAGCATCATCCGCGTGAGCCAAAAGCCTAAGACCAGTGAAAGAATATTTAACACATGATGTAAATCTAAATAAATATTTCAATTTATACCATTCCATTGCCGGCTCTACGCCCTTATTTCCTGTAATTTCCAGAGCCCGTTCTCTAAAATCAAAAGAGTCATCAATGCTAAGAGGTTAATAACGCTTCAATGACTTTACCACTATACTTACGCTTTCTTCAGACTAAAACCCATATCCACGAGCATCGCAATATCCGCCGAAGACATTGTTCGTTGTCGTTCTTATTGACTAATAAATCAAACGGTCAGGATAACTCTAATAAACCCTAATCGGAAAAAAAGTAAATGTCATGTCAGACAGACGCGCTATATATACCATGTACGAGAACGCGGGTAACGCGAGACTAGCCGGAAATGGCGTAAAGATAGCATTATATCTTATTCTCGAGCGCGGATTTGTGAATATTGGTACATTTTATTTTCTTTGTAAGATTAAAATAAACGATACGTAGGAGTTAATTTCAGTTTATTCCAATTAACATTTGTCTTCATGTAACAAAAACATTGTAACATTCTAAATTCCTGGGATTTATTCCATTTTTATTAATGATCATTTATGAAACACAAGTATTAAATATAAAATGAACAAAACAAACACACTTTATTAATTATTAGTTATAAATGCAGGGTTTAATAGGTTTTCTTGAATGTATTCATATCTTGATTGATTTTAATATTCTTGTGAAGCCTTGTCACCCTTTCCGGAGCTTCCACCAGTGCCAGTTTTTTTAGGCAACAATACAGCCTGGATATTTGGCAGAACACCACCCTGAGCAATTGTTACTCCTGAGAGAAGTTTGTTCAACTCTTCGTCATTCCTGATTGCTAGTTGCAAGTGACGAGGAATAATTCTGTAACACAGACACAAAAAATTCTTTGCTATAACATAAATATCTTTCATTCAATGTAAATAGAATGAAATAGAATCAAAAACCTGTATAAATCCAGTAAATTTAATCATACAGTTGTATGACAATATCGAGTCACCTTCACGTATTTCAAATTAAGTGTATTAAAATTCGTTTGAAATTTCAAGGAAACGAACACAATGAAAAAAAAAGACAATCGTTGAAAATGTTACATTCCTCTAAGATATTTTCCTCAAGACAAATGTACCACAAAACGACAAAATCGTGAAACTCCACAGACCTCGTCTTTTTGTTGTCCCTTGCGGCATTTCCAGCTAACTCAAGTACTTCAGCCGCAAGATACTCCATAACGGCTGCAAGATAAACGGGTGCGCCGGCTCCAACACGTTCAGCATAATTTCCTTTCCTTAGAAGACGATGGATCCTTCCTACAGGAAATTGAAGTCCAGCTCGGCTGCTACGCGTCTTCGCTTTACCTTTTGTTTTGCCTACACAAAGAAGTCCAAATTTCATGCCATTAAATTCGATGAATTTACCACAATGAAAAGTCCACACGAAAACAAATACTTACCACCCTTTCCTCTTCCGGACATTTTCTTTCTTTGATTTTTCTGGAAATATTTCTTGAGCAATTCCAACCACTGCTCGCGGTTGTTCGGTAGCGAATGAGCTTGTATTGGATTCTCGGCTGTTACAAGTACGTTAGGTTTTTTGGCGGCTGCCGTCCGGTTGGCGTATGTTTACGCGGGAATGCCTGTACGACGTAAAGGCTGTGGTTTTTGACATCATTAAGAGACAGAATATCCCTAGATGACTGCTGCTACCTAGATCTTTACGTAATTTTTAGTTAAAAATACAAACAATATATATAAGATAAAAGGCAATGGATTCTTGTTGCATCCAATTTTTACTATGGTTGAGCCGGATTTTTCTTACTCTAGGACAATAAAGCTGAGTTCAATCGGTGGTTGTCACTTTGACAATGATGCCAGTTCAGGTTATTGTTACTAGGCATAGAAGGCTGTGGTCAAGATGGCGCTGAAATCGTAAAAGTCACTAGACGGAAGGTTTAATTTTTTTTCTTTGTCAAATATGTTTATCGCGCAGATGCGAAAGAAAAGCAATATTGTTTTCATGTGTTTTAGGTATATGTATACTATTACACTTATTATGATAATTTTAGCATTATGATTAAGGGAATAATAATATACTTGTGATTTTTGTTTTTCAATAGTTTACTCCTAGGCTCTCGTTTTGGCCAGATCAAGACCGACATTGTGAGTCAGGCCGTTTTATTACACAATACATAAAAATAATGATATTTACAAATGTAGGATAATGTTAGGCACTCAATGAACAAAACGTTGAAAACATAGACGGTCGACTTGTCACGCAAGCTAGTATCTCATTACGATGGTAAAATGACAATTAATCAACTGAGAGAGACAATAGGACAAGAATAAGCATAATTCATAATAAAATGTGATAGTACAAAAGGACGGGGTGAAAAGGAAAAAGAAGAAGAAAAAGAAGAAAAGACAAAGTGGAGAGAAACAAAAGAAGAAAAGGTAAGAAAAGAACGGGAAGAAGAAGAACAAAAAGGATAAAAGTCAATACGATAATTACAATCTATCAAAACATAAAAATAGTTCGATCGTTTCAATTATTATTTTTCATTTTTTCTTGTAATTTCAATTGCTTTCATTGATTAACGTTATATACGTTCTGATCGGTAATGATGTGGAATGTTGGAGGTCGGGTTGGTATTAATCATTCTTATAAATCCTTTTCTTCTTTCTCTCTTTTTTCATTTTACGTGTGGAATGTGCTCGCGTAGAGTCCAAAACCTTGAAAGTTAAATCACTTTCACCTAAGTACCTCAACGTATCCCGCCTTAATTAATAATCATTAATTTGTCCTCTTCCCATTCTTTCTCGATTTCCCAAAAATTTCTCCTCTTTCGTTTTTGCTATATTATATTCACTGGCCTAGAGATGGCGAATCCTGGGCATAGAAAAGAAGGAATAGTTAAGATAATGACTGCCGACAGATGCCAGAACGATGTTCCTGAACCTCTGATAGCTTTGACGCCTTGTCATTCTGATCAAGAATACTTAACGCATGAGATTATTATTGACTTCGTTTCAGGATTGGCGCATGAACACAGGTTATATCAGTGTTTTCATATAAACTGTAATTAGATGAATATCTCATAGTAAGATATTAGTCCCAGAAAGAAAGAAAAAAGAAATGTTGCATTGAGACATGATAAAGTATTCGACATCCGTTCATTTTATTATTTTTTTTCTTCCGACGTCCTTCGCTCCTATGTCCGATCGGTCTTTGTTATTTTCATTAATTATAACCCTTACTAAGATCGGTAGACAATACAAATCGCACGATACAACATCGTCTCGAATAAACTCAATATTCAAGTTCACATTACGGCGAATAAAATAAGTTACATGGTGCTTCTTTCCCTTCCCGTCTCTCTCTCTCTCGTCCCTCACTACTCATTACTCTGTTTCTATCAGCTCTTCCGCTTTGCCCCTGCTTTTACTCTGAGTTCTCGTTTAAAATATTATGATACAAATTACAATTATTTGTTATACTTTGGGTTTAAGAGCCGTCAGTCAGCGGGACTATTATAAAATATTAAAAAACCTTATCCATTTTTTCGTCAGTAGTAAGAAATTCGTATCTTCCTTTTTTAATTTTGTTATTTTTTTGTTCATTGTATTTTTGCCTTCCCTTTTTTTCTATACAATCCATTTTTTATACATGTGCACGCCGTTAATGATATGATTCTTTATTACAATTAAATACTAAACGTCGGCTGCGTCCGACTGTCAATCCATAGGAATACCTGGGGAACGTCGTGTGACGATTAGGCTGGTTTCCATTAACAGACGCCATGTCCTTTTTGTTACATAGGAGATGAAAGGTAATTAGGAACGTCTGGGTATTCACGCGAATCGAACAAAAAATCAAACTTAAAGTCGAACCAACGCTGTACATTTGGTCAATGTAACCCTTATTACGCTTACTTATCTAACTCCTTGCTAAGTAATTACTCCTTGTTATTATTCTCTTTTTCCCCTTCAATCCTTCTTTGCCTCTCCTCATTTCTTTCTCTCTCTTTTTCCTTCCTTCCTCCAGTAGGTCATATTCGCGTACCAACGGCCCTTAACCCGTGGATAATATCACAGATGAATGAGTTTCCGTGTTGTGCGTTGCGCATCGCTACCTAAGATTTCTCACGAGGGAATTTATCCTCTCAATCTTCTCGCTGAGTACTCGCCTTTCGGAATCGAGTGTGTTCCTGGACGACAGGAGTTCGCATCGTCGACGCTCCAACTGGATGGCCTCGGATCGTAAGCTGTTCGATTGTGCGGCCAGCCTTGAGGTCTGACTTGCCAAGATCTTTCTTTCCATTGATTTTTCTGTAAGCATAAGCAATTTCGAAAATTCTAATTAGAACTCAATTTGCGCTTGGAGGATGAGACTTTCTATGATGAGATTTTACATACCTTTAGAATACTCTCTATAAGCCAGCATTATGTCCTCGATACCGCTCCACCTGGGCTTCTCTGGTTTTTCGTCCACGAATACTTCCCCGGTGTCAAGCTCCACTATTTTACAGTGCTGCTTCACGCCATTCTCACCAGGCATTGGTAGAATTGGATAGTACGACGCGACGATATTTGAAACTAGGGGTGGTAAAGGCGGAGGACGTTCAGGATGCTGTTTCACTTTTACTCTGTCGAGTAATCTTATCTTCTGCGGTCCTCTTGGTAACGGAGGTGGATTCTTTGCGTAAATCTTGGCGATCCTCTCGCAGTAGGCTGTTACTGTGTTGGTACTCTTACGTTTCTTACGATCTTGCAACACGTACTGCCAGGTGATTTCAGCTTCTGTAATATATTAAGGATTGCATTATAATCTGATTTTACTTATTCAGTATGGTGTGTGATCCATGCAATGGGGTAATTACCATCTCGCTTGCTCGGTGGCATCAAATCGAGGCCAATTGTTTTCAGAAAGCCAACCTTAGGCGCCAAATCCGGACACTGCAACAGCACATCCGGATGTTCCTTTGGGATTGGCAAAATCGATTCTACTATCGGTTCAGTCTCCAAAGGCGGCTCCGGTGGATCTGGATTCAGTCTGTACCTCTTTTCCACTTTGTAGAGCTCCATTTCTACGAATAGACGTAACAAGTGTTGGTTAAAGATCACACTTAATGGCAGGACAAGTGCTTGTTAGATCATACTTAACAATTCTAAAGTGGAGTAGTGGTTAATCCTTACCATTCCTCGTACTGAGTGTAGTCAATCCGAACATGGCGAGGAAAGACAATTTCTTGTCAGAGTAGCGAAGCTTGGCAGGTGGACCCTTGGTGATCCACAAATCCACATCCTTAGCATCGTCCTCGCCCTCGGAATCGGAGCTACAGGCTATACCAGAGTTTTTTTCTCTTCTACGCTTACGCCTCTTCTCGGCGAGGTCAAGGGTCGAAGTAAGCTCCTTGGGTTTTTCAGGCACGAGGAAGGATGACCTCTCTCTACAGGCCTCCTGTTTGACCAGGGCCTTGCTGAGGTCGGGTACGTTCAATATCGGCGACTCGCACTTCACGGAAATCTCAGTCAAATTATTGCACTTGTCGGTAAAGCAAAATGCTGTCTTGAGCTCGCTGCTTGAAAAATTGAGAAGCTTCTCTTGGTATTTTGGTATCTGAAGAAGAACGTTGGACACATTCTGACAGGTGCGCAGCACTTCCTCCGATTTGATACTTTGCATGAGCTGCGCCGTGTCGATGGGTTTCTGAGAGACGTCGTTCAGGTTGAACTTAAGGCTTGACTGAAAGGGTAACGTAGACAGGATGATGCTCTGATCGACCTGCGGCTTAAGATCCATGTCCTGGTTACAGTCCTTTTCGTTGAGACTGAAGCACGCCGGCTGATAAATATTTTGCACCTTGTTTGGCTCGTAAGTCGGATGGGACAGTGGGACTTTGTCTAGGAGCGAATTCATCGTCGAATGATTTTGCAAGGACATCGTCGACGTAGTGGTCGTCGTCGTGGTCGTGGTTGTCGTTATCGTTATCGTCGTTTGGGCTGCGATATTCGTTTGAATATTCTTAACACGCTCCTCGCTCTTCTCGCCATTCAATTTACCATCTCGGTTAGTATCCAAAGCGCCTTTGTGATTGGAGTTCAATATCTTAGCTCCAGTAATGTGATTGTTACCGTAGTAACTTCCGTTTTTCTCTGTTATACAATTGTTGTTATTCACATTTGCCTGAAGTAACTCTGCACGCTGAGACGTGACTACAGCGACCTGCGATTCCGTGGACAGCAGAGAACTCTTGGTACTATTTAAATTTCCCGTCGATCCAGAATTGGGAGTAGGTATATTAAGCTTAGTCGCTGAGTGGTGTTGCTGATGTTGTTGTTGTTGATGAGGCGGCGGAGGCGTGAAGTGAGGAGACTTATAAAGACTTGGAACGTGGGGAACAGGAATGTGAGGATGATGGAACTGTGGCGGAGGATAGGCTATCATGGAAGCCTGATTGGACGGTTGTTGAATGGTGTTTCCTTTACATTCTGTGGTTGCTTCCTGACCCAATTGGGCTTGATTGCCCAACACCTGTTTTCCCGACGGTTCCTGGTGATTGATCACACTCTGTACATGACTATTGAGGAGAGAACGTGGAGGCTGTGGCTTCGACGTGGTACGAAACGAGTCCTCGAAGGGCCTGACAAAAGCAGGTTGCGGCTGGCTGGTAACAGTGGTAGTAACAGTCGTGGTGATGGGGCTTGACGTGGAAGTTGTCATCGCGGATGTCGTCGACTCTTTTGCACTTCTGATAGCGTGTCCATGAGACAGAGATAGGGATAATGGCGGTGACTTCCGAGTGGTACTCGAAGTACTGGTATGACTCGACGGTATCGCACCAGGAGTGGCTAACGTGTGAGTCGCATGAGTGGTCATTGTCCCGCTCCCGGACAGGGAGCTAGTAGTGGTGCACCCTGTCGAATTGACGAGGTTGCGCGGTTGCTGGTAGACGCTGGAGGTCGTTGCGGCTGTGGAGGTCAATGTGGTAATGGTGGTCGTGGCGGTAGCGATACTTATTGTGGAGTGCTGACTAGAATGAATGGTACTCGACGGCACTGGGGGCAAATGCAGAGAAGGAATTGATATTATAGGGGCCAGTGGCATGTTGAGGGGTGGCGGCGGAGGGGGTGGTGGTCCTATGACCCCAGGAGCAAGGGATGGTATGGACGATATCGAGGGTATGGGAGGTGGCCCTATAGGAGCAGAACTTATAGGAGGCGGAGGACCAAGGTTCAAGGGTGGCAGGCTGGGTCCCAAGGGCGGTGGTGGCATTGGAGCAGAGCTGACGGAGCAGATGGAAGCTGATCCCAGGGACGCCGGTCCCATGGGTGCTGCTGGACTCGGGAATGGTGGCAATCTGGGATGGTAGAGGCTTCCTGGATCCGTGGGTACCGATGGGGCTGGACTGGGTTGCTGATCTTGTTCCTTCCTAATATTGGAACTGCTTCCTCCATGGTGGCCACCGCTGCTCGAGGAGTTCCCAGGAATCGAGCCATTCCCGACGTTGCCCGGTCGCTCCCGTTCCCGTTCTCGCTCACGCTCCCGCTCGCTGTGCAACTGAGCCGCTATGGTCGGCTTCCTGGCTGGAACAAATCCCGACACAGTGCTTGGTAACGCTCCGCTAGTCTACTGCTAGGGTGGTTGGCCTCTGCGATCGAAGAGACGATACCGGCGGTTCGTGGCGTGATACACTTACAAGCGAAAAAATGTAAGGCCCTGCACAATACTGTTTTCATAGAGGGCATAGCAATTGCCAGAGGAACAAAAAAAGATACTGTCAGTAGATTTAAACACTTCAGGATACAAAGACGTAGTAGTACGTGGGTACACGCACCTCGAATTCGACTCTTTTGACTTACCTTACGAAACGCTTGTCTCACATTTTTTCGCTCGCTTTTCTTTCCCATCGCAAGACTTTCTTATGGCTTTACTTAAATTCATATTCGTTTTCTCTTGGACTTTACGGATGCTGAGGTTCAATATATACTGATCACGAGCGCTGGGGACGATCGCCTTCGTGATAACGTTCCCGAGGACTCTACGGGCTTCGTATAAACTGTTTATGACGATAGACACAGAGACAGACAGAAAGAAAGAAAAATAAAAGCGGACAATGACGCACTGTGCTACCAGAGAACGATTTCATGATGGTATCTATTCACAGTGACGATTGTCGAATGATGATGTAATGACGAAGAAACGCAGCGACTACGGTCTGACGAGAGAGTTAATCTTCCCCGAGACTGTCCAAGAGAGCGATTCGAAAGGGTCAAGAATTCCAAGAGTCAATCAGAATTTTGATCACTTTTTTTTTGCAATGTTTATTTTCAATTATAGTCCAAATATACATGTTTACATAATAAATTATATAAAAAGGTGGTATAATTTTGACAAAGAAACGGGTCCTGACAAAATTATGTACATCGGTGGATTCAGTCAGTGTGTCAGGGGAAGTGAGTTTGAAAGTTGGCCAGAGACAATTAGAAAGAAGTAGAGTCGACGTGTGTATGAGAGAGATGAGAGACAAGGAGAGATGCAAAAGGAGATAAAGAAAAAAGATAGACGACATATTTTAAACGAAATACCGCAGTCTTCTCTTACGGCAAAAACAAAACTGTACTATCGCACTTTGGTAGGTTCGACGAATGAAAACAATTTAATAAACGAAAACGTAAGAGCGCATTAAATTAAACAAAAAGAAAATAACTGTAGAAGTGTCCCTGCTGTATCTATCTTATTCATATATATCACCCGTTAACAATAAATTCATTGACACCCTGTCAATTGTTACGGATATTTGTCATTCATTCCAATTAAAACGTATTACACAGTCCTTGCTTCACTCGTACGTTCTGCGATATAAACAAAATTTGCTCGATCGGAAAAGGAACGGTAACTGACGGTAACATTGACAATAAAGCCCCCAAGTAACAAAGGCAAGTCAAAATCTAACATACACCTAAAATACTTCAAACGTCCGTGCACTCTTACGTTATGTTGCGTGTACAAGGAGACTGGACTGAGAGAGAGTAGGAGCCTGAAGAATACGATAAGAAATCGTAAGTCAGTCAAACGATGACGTCATCAAGGAAATATATATGTATATATAAAACATCAAATAAAGCCAGAGTGACCATGAATGAGAGAATGAGAGGGAGAAAGATAGAGAGAGAGAATTTCATTGACTGACACTACGTGTCTCAAAGACGCGTTGAGGATGTGACAAAGAGTGGTGGTGGGGGGGTCTGGGGTGTTGTAAGTCCCGCTGTACCAGAAGATGGTACATTTGGTGATATTAGGAGTTTGGACGTTCCCTTAACTAAGAGAACACTTCTAAACATTTCTTTGTTCTTTTGTATTCATTGTTTAACTAGCATTGATCGAGAACGAGGATCGGGATTGCGTCAGAATTCCTGTCTCGTTAATCGACAGGGATTAATGTTTCCAAATTAGATTTAAAAAAAAAAAAAAGTAAAAATAGAAAGAAAAACCATGGAACCTAATCCTTGTCCTAATAACGAGAACGAAGGTCTCCAATCGTGTAAGATCGCCGATCCTCGTGACGGGCTTATCTAAAAAATATCGTAAACCTAACTTTTCATTAGGAAACAATTAACTATGACTATAACTTTCATTATCTCTAGATTAAGATTAGAAGCGTAGTATGTTCTTTTTTCTCTCTCGTGTTTCTCTGTCGTGTTTCGTATTCTTTTCTTCTACCGTATTTGTTCTTGTCGCAGCTCTAACGTAACACTGGAGTGCTACGTCTCTAAAGTGTACAAAGTGTTTTCGCGTCTAACAGTGTTCTATATAGTGTATGTGTATGCGATTCACGTATGATTAGCGTGTGCACGATATCACGCGTGTCTCGATTAGCGTCTTCTCGTTCAGTCCGCCGGCTCTTGGTTACCTAGAAGAGCCGCATATAGTTTCTCAGTCTGACCGTGATAACGGTCTACGAAATATAATCACGCGTCGAAAGTACTCGACGGTCACGAGAACGAGAGTTCAAGTAAACAAAGACAGATTAGAGCAAAGTGACCTGGTAAAGTGAACCATGGACGCTTCTTGGGCTTGATTTATAATCGTCCGTCAGGATTACGAGTATTCTATTAGTAATTGTTAATACGTAATTTTGCATTTATTTCTCTAATTCTTTATTCTTTTCGACGAAGTCATGGTAAAGCCAAGAGAACGAAGTAGAGACCAAGGAGTGAGATTGTAAAGAAGTATTAGTGGGAAGAACGGCGAGGATGTGGAAACGCGTGTGGTGACCAAAAGAAATTCCTCGGCGTCGATGCATACGTGACGTCACGACGCCTTAAGTCGTCGGTCTAACTAAAATTGTCTAAATGATGACCGGGTCAAGGCTTACCGGACGCATGCATACGACAGGACGATGCGTCTTTAAGCCTCTCTTGTAAATCTTCTATGGGGAAGGTACGTGAGAGTCATCCTGGTCGTCCGGTAAACCTCGTGTCGCGATATCGTATTTCTATTCGTTCAATGGAAGGCAGTGGGGGGTGGAGCGACTCGCTCACCTGCAGTATCGGCGGATGCAGGTGCAGGTGCAGGAACCGGAGCCGATGAAGCAGAGTTTCGTACGATTCTTCTCCTTTCCTCCTCCTCGCGCAGCGCAGCCTGCTCGCGAGCTTGTCTCAGCCTGTGTTCCTCCTCTAATTTTAGCCTGAAACAAGATGAAAGTGGGGTAGGTTAGGAGTGGATTCCATCGAATGAGATAATCGCGAAATAATAACATTCCGAAGTAGTTTTACGACTGCTACTCACCGCTCGTGCATCACCGGTGACATCAGCCCCAAGGAAGCCGGTGGCAATATGTCATTATTGTACCTCAATCCATAGAGAGGATACGAGGGTAGCCCAGGAAATAGGGGTGGTCTCAGCATTCCGCACCTTTCCAAGTACAATTGTTCCTCTAATCTGTAAGCAGGAAGTTCGGAACAATGAGTATCAGGAATGTGGCACAAGGGATATCGATAACATCAGCCTATGGAAAGTAAGAGCTAGTTACCTATAAGCGTGCTGCAGGTGTGGCGGTGGATAGAGACCATGATGGTAAGGGCTGTAGGCCGCAGGATCCAAGGCGAAGGCCGGAGGAGCATGGGCCGGATGATGCTCGGGCCGATAAGGTTGAAAACCAGAGCGGGCCAGAAGTTCGGAGGCCGCAGCGACACTGTGTTTGTTAGTTTCGCCAGCCCTGGCGGTTGTATACATTGAGGGTATCTCTTCCTGTCTACGTTCATGCGTCGAGCGTTCCTGAGGATGAAAAAAATTGGCTCTCGTCATCGAAGGGTGCAGGACTCTCTACCTAAAGGGCTCAAGTGATGCGACCGTAGACGCTCGACTAGGTCTTCTACCGGAACCCAGCCTTTTTATGTAAAGCCCTACAACGAGAGACGTTGCCGCTCGGCTGGTTCTCACTGGCATGGAAATCGTTCAGCCCGTTCGAGGTGGCCGGGAGGTTCGACAGAGAGGAATGGAAGAAGGGAGACAACCGGAGGAGAGTTTTATTACGATAGAGGCGGACACAGGCCAGAAATGGGAACAGTGAGAGCTTCAGTCGGGGCTCTTTGATCTCCCGATTATCGCAAGCGAGCTATCCTTCCGGCAGAGCGATTTCCTTTTTCATTTGGTGAAGATTGAACGAGGACGTTTTGCGATTCGCTGGCGGATAATGACAGGTACGATCTTTTATCTCTTTCAAATGAACCTTCGAACTTGAGGTGTAACGACCGTTACGTCGTGATAAGATATCAATGTACTGCTTACCTTTGCAGGAGACGGTCCACGGACTAGGGGTGGCGGCGCCCTGTTCTTTGGACTCGCACGAGGTTCCTCCTCTTGGGGCGCCGGTCCTGCTTGTTTTGCCAAATCTCTTAAGGCTGCTGCGAAGCTTCTACTATTCTGTTGTCCACCGGGACCTGGACCGGGTGTATGTCCCTGCGGTAGGACACCTGAGCTTGGTCTGTGCGATTTGCCAATTGACGTTGGTTGGGCCTTCGTACTGGCTGGTTGGAGACCTAGAACGATAATGATGAAATATTGTATAGTGCATACGCCAATGGCGGGCTACTATTTTCATATATTTCGCCAGGGTACAATGGTACTGATTGAAAGCTGTCGTAGTCTATGGAGCCGATCGACAGTGGTAAAGGAGCTTCATAAGCCAGGACCGTTTTCTCTTTTTTTTAAGACACGACGTCGCATCCGGAGTCCTTTTGTCTCCACTGCTCATGAGGAGGTACGAAATGGAAGGAAAGAGAGAGAGAGAGACAAAGAGCAAAGAGAAGAAAGAAAGGTTGAAAGAACTGGGTGGGAGTTCCTCTTTCCTTTCTCTTTGAGCGAGAAAGCCCTCCGGTTAAAACGAGAAAATAACAGGGAGAGAATGCCAGAGCGCCGTCCTTTTAGTAAGGTTTTCACCCTCTATTCAATTCCTCATCAGGAAAGTGCACGCCTTGGCTGTGACGGAGATCTCCTCTGCTCTACCCCCCTAAAGTGCTCTACTCCGGAACACTATCTCTTTTCATTTGTATTCTGTTCCACAGTCTCCACTGATGCCTCGACAGTCCTACACCTACAGCTCAACCACTACCACTGGTAACCAGCTCGCTATCAACAGTGCCGAACGACCATCTTCTTCATCAGGTGGCGACCGTAGGCGTTGTTCCCTCTCGCCACATCTCGGGACTCTGGCTCTCCGGTATATTTCGATTCATCGATGCGAGGAAAAAGAAAAGAAAAAAAGCAGAGGGCTCGGAATGAAAACGCGAAGAAGCTTCTTCCAGAGTACGGATAACGGGAGATAAGAAGAAAAAGAAAAAGGCCCCGGAGGACTTGACAGTTTAATTACACTTTTGAGGAAAAATTTAAAAGGCACTGAGCCAACTATCCTCGACCTCATCGCCGAGCATTCAGCATTCAGTGAGAAGATTTGAAAACCGCGCGATAGTATGATTTTTGGCTAATTTTGAAAAATTCCATGGAAAACTTCACGATGCTTTTCTACGAGGAGAAGCGACAAGAGGGTTTACTGGCTCCGAAAAAAGAAACGGGATCCGGGGAGTTGACTCTGAGGGGTGTTAAGCGGCTTACAGTCTGTAACCATGGTAACGCCGCACCACTAAGACAGGAAACCTCATACCCGACCACCCTGACCCTCGTCGTCGTTTCCCTGTCTCTACTATCGGCGGCACCCTTCCTTCGGTACTGTACTACTACAATCACCACGAGGGATTACGTCGCTAACACTGTTTTTCTACCAAAGTGTTTTCACCGAGCTGGTCCGCGATAACGCTCGATCCCCCCCCCCCC
>NW_014333276.1:268432-270516 GCF_000341935.2 Cephus cinctus | reverse complement strand
CCCCCCCCCCATGTTCGGTTAACGAATCTACGGGCACCTTCTTCTTGGACAACGGCACTGGGAATCTCAAGGTGAACGCCCGGCTGACTTTCGCAATTTCAGGATTGCGTAAATCCAAAGGGCCTAAGGATTCCTTTCTTACCGGCCGAAGCGTGGGAGGCTTCCTCGTGGCGCGGATCCCGGTTTCCCCGTTTAATGTAAATTCAGTTTTCTCTCTTTATTCGTATTCAGGGCACGTAGCACGTAACACTGGGATACCTTATGGCATTTCGCGTTAGCTCAGGGCCTGATGCCTTAGAGGGTAGTAAGTCGTGCGCATATCTCTACGCGCGAATCCGATGGTCTGGATATCGCCGTGGGCGAAATGGCTTGAAAACGGGGATCTTATAAAATAAAGGGAAACTGCCATAGGGAGAGAGCTTCCCGACGGGACGACGGGTTTGTCCACGTTGGTAGGGAGAGACTGTTGCCAAGGGTGAAAAAAAAAAAAGAAAATAAGGAATACGTTGACGAGTATTTGGGGGGTCAGGGGTTCTCCGAAGAGATAAGGGTTCTAGGATACACATTCACGAAACCTACCCTCGTGAAATACTGATCGGAAAATTCAGTGCACGAGGTAACATGCTTCAAAGTACTTTAGGGTCATATGGGGTTTCTTGTTCGTCTTTCAATTTAACCCCAAACACTAAAAAAAGAACAGTCTCGTTCCACAGAGCGGAATATTGAAAATGACAGAAGCTCCACAAAAAAGTAGGTAAGTCACTTTTTTGTGAGGTCCAACGAGGATGCTGGGCGCTTTGTCTAGGTTGCTTGCGTCATCGGAAATGGGTAATATTGTACCGTAAAAGAAATGCATCCCTCATTCATATCGTACTTTCATCCCACGTCAGGCATCTTAAGCATTGGCATTTTGAGGTACACAGCTTCACGACCTGTCCGATATACGAGTAATCGTAAGATTCTAATAATATGCATACTTCACATTTTAGGACGTCTCTCTGTCCTGAATACGTAAACGAGGAAAATGAGGACGGTCCTAAGGAGGAAAAAAAAGACGCAGGCTACGAGAAACTCCTGGGCCACGCATACCAAGCACGAGAAGTTTGGATTACGTAAAAATAACATTAACGAGAAAATCGAAATTCCTGCAATATTAAAATTCACGGGGAGAGGAATATCCGATCGACGTAAGCGATAGCGTCGTTACGCCGCCCTGTGATTGCTGACGTTAATTTGACAGAGCCGCAGGCTCCTTAACGTCGGCTTCGTCGCGACGCCTCGTTAACCTCGCCCTTAATTACTGGACGAGAGCCATAATCCTCCCGTTGAGATACTTTCATTTTTATTCCCTTACCACGTAGACGACAATCTCCAGACACGTCGGCAACGACCACCATTTTTTTCTACCCCATATAACATCTCAACCTCCCGGGCACGTTACACAAAAGATTTTTTTCTCCGACCCTCCGCGCACATTGCACGTGATTCTTTGACGTCGCACAGAGCCCGACATTGGAATATTGATCGACACACAAGATCAAGTGAAATCGACATATCCACCCCGGCGGTAAGTAGGAAAACGAGCGATGGACTGCAGGGGGCGAGGCGAAGGGAGGTCCGAAGTGGCGGCTAAAAACGTAAAAGTCACCCTCGTTGCGGACCTCGGTAATTTGATGAGGCCGCTAAGCCGGGCGTTTACGTGATTCGATAAGCCGCCGTTTTATTGCGAGGGCTGAACGAGGTTGCCAGATACCTAAGGAGGTGGACGAGGTTACCCGGGGAACCCCAGGGGAGAAGTTGACAAATAAAGAAAAGAAAAAAATCGCGGCCACCTTTCGGTTCGTCGCTGCGTAACGAGGGTGGACCCGATAACTGCGCCAAGAGTCTTTATGCTGGTCGCAATCCGGAGCCTTGTCGATTTTTTTGGATTTACGGTCTTGACTCAGTCGCGGGCAGAGTTGAGCTCGAGCGAAAGTCGACTCTGGGTTGCGAAAAATCAATGGGCTGAAGTCGAGCCGCGAGTGCGAGCGCACGGATGAGGGAGAGGGTGGCAGAGCTGTGGCGGTATGAAGAGGGGGGGGGGG
>NW_014333276.1:262113-268364 GCF_000341935.2 Cephus cinctus | reverse complement strand
GGGGGGGGGGGATGACGCTGAGAGGGATGAGAGGGTTGGTAGAGACGGATGAGGGAATACCAGTGAGAGATCAGAGGAAGAGTCAATTTGTGTTGGAGAGTCACAACCCCAGGCTATACCTACAGAGAGAGAGAGAGAGAGAGAGTCGTCTGGCTCCATAATGGTAAAGTACTATCGGGTTTTGCTGCTGATTTTACTCTCAATACTGTTGTACTCCATAGTTATATTTCATAGTACTCGAAATATTCGGTCGAGTACGCCAAGTGCAGAAAAATCCATTCACGTGACTCGGTGTATAGATATATCGTATCCTCTTCTTTTTATTTCCATGCCAAATTTACAAGTGGCTCCGCCATCCGTCCTTGGACTCTGTGAACTTTCCGATATAATTTTGCAAAGGGGAGAGAAATTTTCAAGAGGTGGATCGAGAGAAAAAGGTTCACATAGCAAAGAATCGAATGACGATGTATATAGATATAGGATAGCGTTACGTGCTAGGTATCACGTGGGATCTTGTAATGCTGTGGGGATGTCGGCGTTTCGATAGGAAGGAATACGATGAAACTACCCCTAAGAGATCCACGGTTATATGAAAGCGTGACTGGAAGCGGAGAGGGCTTTGCCTGGCTACCAGGGCTTGGACCTTACGAGTCCCTTGATATTTTGCCAGGCGTCCCACCCCTCCATCCCTACCTACCCGGTCCCATTGAATCACCATATAAACGACTCGAAGCCTGCGAACTCACCCAGACTCAACCCTCTTCTTGATCCGCCCTAACCTCAGATATACGTTTCATTTTAGTAGGACCGTACCCGAATGTCAGCCCATGGGCGTCCTCCCTTCCTTTCTTCTGCCGCTACCCCTCCCGTTCGCCAGTTTTACTTCTAGACCGTTCCACCACTCCCTTTTTACCCCCAATTTCCGAGAAATTTAATCCACGAAAAAGAAAGCCCTCTCTCTCTTTTCTCATAGCCCTTATACTATGGTTAGTATGGCAATATTCTACTTTGGCATACGGTGGAACGTTCTGCGAATATACTTTTTACCCACCCGAGTTACCCCCCCCCCACCTGCAATTATTTATTCTCCGGAGTTTAATCCAGGAGGATTACCCCGGATTCCCACGTATTACTGTATCAGGAATAACAGGGTGAATTGGGAGCGGGTTTTGTGAACGGTGAATTGGGGAGAAGAGGGTGAAAATTTTCTAAAAGTAGATTCAGCTTCGCTACCTATCTCTCTTCTCTCTGTCTCCCCCTTCAGTGGCCACGAGCATTTTACCTTGATGGTGTCTGTATAATTTGCTTTGTATGTTTTCTTTCCGTTCTCGAATCCCTAAAGAATCTAAATACTACGCCACTGCACACCCAACCCTCACGACAATGAGAGAACGCCAGGAACCCCTGAGGGGTGCCAGTGGGATTTCAAGTCGGCGCCATTCGTTCGTAAGGCGCTTTGGAATTTCCATATTAATTCGTTAGATCGCAAAACGTGACGGGAATCCACAATTTAATAACGTTTTGTCCTCCCGAGTCGTACGGCCACCCGCTATTTACACCCCCCCGCCAAAGAGAGCGACCTTTATTGGACGGGGGAAAGAGGGTTCTCGCTGGGCACGCGCGTGTACAAGGAATCTTGAAAAAAAAAAATAAAACGAATGAAACCAATAGAACAGAGGGATGCAGATGGAAAAAAGGGCGAAATCGAGTGGGATCAAGATCCCGAGAGGGATGTAAATAAAATATATTTACTATAGAGGAATTATTCCTTCGGAAATCCAACATGGCCGTCGTCGCTGGGACCATCCCATTGCCTTTCACAGAGCCTCGACCACAGCCCGTTATACACAGACAGAACTGAATCGTACAAGCAACGAGGGAAGTTGGAAAAATAAATAAAGTTTAAAAAATGAGAGCAGCCACTGTAGTCGACAATTTTCCTCGCGACTAATGCCCTCGGCATCCGGACACGACATGGAGCCGTCGTATGTCAGGTCACGTGGGTATAAATTGTACGAAAAAAAGGGAGCGAGCCCAGAGAGAGAGAGTAAAAGGTATCGGGGCCAACTGGTTGAAGTACGCCAGGGACGTAGCAAGGGATGTAAATGGTCCGTGACGTGTATTCCTGGGGGATAAATAGTAAAATGAAATCTGCGCCATACTCGGTCCGCCATGAAAACACGGGCCCTCATTAATTCCGACCGCCACTACTATAAAACCCCTGGAACAGCCGAACACACCCCTGGCACGTCGCTGTGCCATTGGCTCGGACAGGGGCAGGGGCTGGTTGCATAAAAGCCGTGTATTCAATTATCCGACATCGACCGCTCGAATAACGAATGTGCTCGGCAGGGAAAATACCCGTCGTATATGCGAGTCCCGTGAAAAGGACGACGGCGACGACAAGTACGTTATATAGTAAAAGAAAATCCAAGCGATCGATGTACAGCAAGGTATAACCTCTGCGGGGGGCCCCCGACCGAGAACAGAGGTTCCTGCTACCTTACTAATCCACCCCTGGAGACTCGTGAAAAGAGTAACCCACGGAGTTGCACTCTTGGGCCGGGAATCCCCGTTAGCCAATGGGGATGCGATACTACGGATTAGAAACGATTTGCATGGGGTGCGCTAATTGTCGTCGAGGGGTGTCCAATGGAGACTCCCTTACTTTCCCTTAGGACTTTTTTTTTTCTCGACCACAAAATATTTCCTCACCCTCGTATCTGTAGGGGGTATGCATTGAATATATATATATATATGAACGTGAGAGCAGCACCCCTCTCTAGTTGTGCGAACAGGGGCTGATCCTTCAACTTCGACAATGATTACACGCCTCATCCGTTTTCACGCCCGAGCAGGGTGAACGTTGAACGTGATTCGTGAGATATTTTTATCCCGTCGATCCTTCTCATTCCTCCCTCGATAGAAAGAGATGAGGACGTCCCCCTGGCTAACTCACTCGGGATTGTCCGACGTTTTGATTCCAATGATTTCCGCAATCGTTCTACGGAATCGTCCCGCCCGTTCATGGAAACGCAAGGCCGTGTAAAAGTTGTGTATTTTAATTTCACCCTTAAGCTATCTCCACGTCCCTTTACGACTGCCTATAACCGCCCCTCGATACATATACATCGGTTTCTGCACGAGAGCTCGTAACTTTTTAGTATTCGCGTGCGACAAAAGTTTTGTGTGTTTCAACCTCTTCCCACTCCTTAAAATACACTGTGTTTATATTAACAAATTTTTGTCAGAAAATTTTGAAAATTTTTTTTTCCGTTTCTTCACCACCAATCCCAACATAATACTTTCACGACCTGAGCAACACCTGACCCAAAATTACGTCGAAGTACAGTATCTACAATTTATACAGAAAATACCCAAGCAATGTCAGCTGCTAGATTTGCCATACCAAAATGACGAGCAATCGTCAAATAAACCGTAATAGGGTCGTCGAGTCTAAAGTTTCGTGTAGGGATCACAAAAATTCCACATGGACCAGTTGACTATCAAGCCGACCACGACGCTTTTCATGTGACGATCGAAACTCGCCGCCCATTACGAGTGACCGAAACAGTCGCATTACGTTTTGTACGCTTGACGTGCGTGCCAATCCGTAACGGAAAAGCAATACGTATGTCCCCCCCGTATCAGCTAACCGCACGCGATATCAGCCACCCTCGTGGGATGACACACGTGGGAACAGCAGCGACAGCCGTGCCGACGGCGACAAACTATTGACGCCTCGTCAACGGACAAGGAAAGGGTTGCCACTGGGCGTGGTTGTTAAAATCGACGATTTTACCTATTCGACGAAATTACACGGAGCTGTAAATTCGACCTTCCTACGCCACTTTGCCGCGTGTGCGCTCTTTGGAGCTTGGAGAGGATGCGCAATGAAAACAGTAAAAATGAGTTGAATATCATTTTTGTACTGACACGAGCACGCACGAGATTAACGAGTTATTTGTAAAAAAAAAAAAAATTAAATTTTCTTTTGACAACTACATACACTTATCAGAATGATAAGAGTTTGCAAAGTTTTAATTATAGATCTGCAAGTCAAGTAATAAATTTAATGGGGACTTTTCTTCACTGTATAGGGAACGTGGTGCAGCAAGGGCTGATACATTAATTAGTGACTATAATTAACAGTCGTACCGATAAGCTGTACCAGGTTCCTGAAACAAGTTTAGCATTTAAATGTTTAGTAAGGGTAGTTCCCATTAAGTCGAGGTGTTGCAAGAACATTGCTAGCTGAAAGGGGTAACAGCACTGTTGCGGGGGTTGACAGTGAACGACAATGGAGAGGGAGACAGGCTGCCGGTAGGCGCACAATGCATGCGACTTCTGTCTGAAGTCGCCGGCCCGTTAAGGGTTGCCAGTCTGTGTATTAGGTACACGCGGGTTGTTGGTTATGGTTAGTTATTACGAGTCTGGTACACAGCGGTCCCGTTCTCTGCCGGGTCGTTTCCCCGGTTACGTACTGTTCAGCTTGACACGGGATGGGCTAAGTGAGGCTGCGTGATACACGTAAGGGGTGGCCAGAGAGAGGGCGAGAAGGGGTATACCGTCTGTGATTATCGCGTTCAACATCCTCAAGCGAGTCACGTGGGATTTCCAAAAACGCAACCAATCCACTCCACTCGCTTTTTCCTTCCCTTTATTATTATTATTATTTCAATCCCTTGCACGCGCACCGTAACCGCGAACTCCACTTTATTCAACCCTTATAAATTTTCCACAAGACCAACCGTAGAAACGCATCGAGCTGTACTTTTCCCTTAATAATTCAGAGAGCACCGCCGGGAGAAGGAAGCCGGATTAAATTTACGCGATAGCGAAGAGAAGCTTTCGAGCAGAGTGTGCAGAAGGGTTGAAAGCGCATAGAGGCTAGAAACGTCGAGAAAGGCTGGACGAATCGGGCAGAGGGGTGGTGGATACGAAAGAGGTAGAGGAAGAATAAATGAAGCATTTCGCGTGGACCTTTAGATGATAGGTGGGGGTTGGTCGTATCCTTTTAGGATTTCGGTGCGCCTTGTTAACTTGGACGAAGAACAAAAAACGAAATAAGAGGTAAAACAAGGGAAAAAAGACGAAAAAGGTTAAAGGACAGAGAGGGAGAAAAATATTTTTTGGCGAATCATAATTTCTCACATTTCTCATTTCACCGTGACTCGGTGAATGCGAATAGAGAGATAAACGAAGACGGTTTGTACGAGGACGTGAAGGGTCGGGAGAGTAGGGGAGAGGCGACGAGGACAAAGAGTCAAAGGGAGGGGACTGGCCGCGAGAGGACAGCCGAATAAGGGGAAGTAGATGCATCATCCCCCTTTTGCAACCGATACGGTTGACTCCTGGCAAATGCACCGGGTAAACACTTGGCGACGCCTTCATTACGAAAGTTTAGCTCGGGGGCTTTCATTTCCGTCCACGAGCGACCCGGAACTAACCCAGGGTGAAAACTACCCCCTGGCCCCATCCCGTCGGAGTTTACTTTGTCGTTTCACCCGTCGCCGGCCACTTCTATCATCCCCCTCGACCCGCCAGAGAGAAAGTACAGAAGCCAAAGGTCAGGGGGTTGAGACTGGTTTAGAGACTAGTTGCCGTGGCTGATCTCAAACTCAAAAACCACCCTCTCTCCGACAGTCCATTCCCAGCAAGCACCAGAGAATTGAGAGGGTAATACGTTCTGGTGAAACCTCCAATTTCCTCGGTATAATCTATTTTCACCCCCCCCCCCTCCGACACCCCTAACAATTTCTCTTCCCTGTTATAAAACCCTTTCCGGTATAGCTCCGCACGATGCTCTCTGTACCAGGCACTTCGGGGACTTCCCTTCTTCCGGAAGTGCCTCTCGCTTACTTCGTCTCTAACTTCTCCACTTTCACCCCTTCATATTCTTCTGTTCTACCCTCAATCTGCAGGGACGTAATTCCCAGTGGGGATCAGCCGTGGTAACGCTGCCAGCTACGATAAATTAGTAACGATTATACGGTCCGGACTTAACTATAGGAGAAAGTGGATAAGTGGAATCTCCTCTTGCTCTTAGTTCTCCTGAAGGTTCTTCCTGATTTTCCATCTCTACCGAAGGTAGTACCCAGCATCATCCCCTATTTCGGATAAAGTCGACCGACGGAGTTTAAGCAGTGATTAGCCCAAGGGAATTATCCGGGTGCGCGGCCCATCAAATATTTAGTGGGGATGATGTCACCGACGTTAATTAATATTAACGAAACCTCACCCCCACCCCC
>NW_014333276.1:251868-262027 GCF_000341935.2 Cephus cinctus | reverse complement strand
CCCTCAACCCCAAAATGAGAACAAGCCTCATCATCCCATAGTGACCGATTAGCATCCCCACCACATTTTCCTGTATTAATGACAAACGAAGGTATCTCCCAACCGACCCAACGTGACGAATAGAAAATAGTCCGAAAAAAAATTGTCTACCCTATTTTTTCCCTACGTTTTGAAAAATTTCTTTTAATCAGCAAAGCAACGCGAAGACAAACCAAGAGTCGAGGGAGAAAAATAGCCAGCGGCCAATTTTTAATAAGCTTTAATAAACGTCTGATCTGCAGCGAGGGGTTGGTTAGGAGTAAGGAGAAAATATGAGAGCTCATCCCAACCAGTGACATTTTGTAAGATTAATTCCCGAGAAGAGAGATCGGAAGGATTTCTCCATCTTCATTTTGTATATACAGAAAAGTCAGGTCCATATACCCATATATACCTATACAACCCAGTGTTATTTCTACCCTCGTAGAATCTGTCCATTGGCATCCCTTTTATCTCACGACTCAAAAAAAAAATATTTATATTAAAATCAGCCTGTCCCTCGAGTTCTCCGATCCGCTCTTCACCCCCACTCTTTGACAAATTTTTGCCTCATCTCCCACGCATCGATCGCGTTCCCTAAGTTTCCCGGCCATTTTTCGACAATAATGGGATAATCGGTATGCGTAACGGCGTCTTGGCATGTCCACGACTGTCAATATAAAAGATACTCATCGACCAGCCATTTTCTTTGTTGCCGTTAACGGGACTCGTAAACCCAGGATGAGATACGATTGGATGGATCAAAATCACCGTCCGCTTACATACCTGCAACATAAACGGAGAAATCGATCGTGAGCCATTGTCCTTGAATATTGGGGACAAAAGACGGTGAAAAAGAGAAAAAGAAAAGTTTCAAAGAATCATAAAGGACGCCAATGGACAGGCGTTTGACGATTAAAAAAAAATTGTCACGTAGATGGATGAAGTTCGAAGGCACGTTTTGTCATGAGCGTGAAAAATGTATAAGCGCGGCGAAGCCATAATGGGATCTGCCGCGTTGAATATATAAAGAAAAATCAACGACAGATAATTTTACATTTTTAACCGATATTCAAATAACCTCCTGTCACCGGTGAACCGATGAATACCGGGGTGTAAATATCCTTTTCAAAAAAAAAAATATTTCAACGATTCCTTATAGCAATAAAAAAAATATCTGTACAAATTTCACAAGTCGACAATCCATCGGCGTAAACCAACTGTCGTTAAGCGCAGCTACCTCTCTATGTCTATCTCTATGTCTATGCTCGCAACTGTCCCATCTGGCAAACCCCCGCTACCTCCACCGCGGTTCTATTTATTGGCTTCGAGGCACGTTCGCACCGAGCGACGACGACGTGTCGTCGAACCGGAAGCGCCGTATTTATTTGACACGCGTTTCGCTCCCGCTCGCAAACGCCGTCACGCTAAATATAGTGTACGTCGTACACTGCGCGATCAGACCGCACGCATCTGTCACAACATACGAATTTGCGTACTGGGACGTGTAACGAAAGAAAAAAAAAAAAAAGAAGAAAAAAAAATGTACAGCACCCAGGAGACGCCCATGATGACATGCAACATCAATCGGGACTCGCAGAAAGCAGCCTCGTGCCAATAACTCGTCCTTAGTGAGATCCACGGAGATAAATGGCGTTGGCCGCGAAATATTTCGTGCGAAACTAAATGAAAATTATGGGCCATGAGAGGTCTGGAAAATATTTTCCCGTTCGACTTTGATCCTGTCGTGAGTTGCGGAATATTTATTCCTAGAGATACCACCATAGGTATGGATGCCCGTAGAAGCACAATCAGCAATATATATCATACGGATAAGCAAAGTAGCCTGGGTGTTATATCCCATATACCAGAGGATTGAATAATCGAGTTTTCGCGGTGACGCCGGCTAGAACGCCACGGATGATTTTAGTACCTAGAGGTAGACGGTAGATGGAGATAGGGTTTCGGTAGCCATGGTTCAACGTCGCTTTACCCTGAGTAATTGATTTATATTCGGCTTTGATGTGCGCCTAGCAGTCCGTAGGGGATTGGGTTGGAGAGGAGGGCGATATAGAATATAGCAGGGGTAGTGCTTTTGCCAAAGTAAAGGGTACAATATATGTATATATATCTGAAACCTAATGATCCTAGTTCCTGAGTCAAAGCGTAAGAGAGGAGCCTCTGGTGACGAATCGAGGCCAAGGTATTATAAATATACAGGGTGGGCCCATACTGAGAGCAGTCCCAACGACTAGTCACGGGGTCCGTGTATATTCGACAGGGCCCCGTTTAACGTGACAGCGTGAGCAAGGAAGTCTTGCTGACGATGAGGATGATTAGCGCTCGGGTGACGAGGGCACGGAGCAAGTTTAACGAGCTGGTGAGCCGAGTTACTCGGGAGTCATGACAACGCGTAGGTACAGTTGGGGCCAACTGGTGTGTCAATTGGAGTCAAACGGGTCAAACGACGGAATGAGCTGGTTGGGAAACAAACGTCGAGGAGAATTCTTCATTGAGCTTGAGGAGGAGGACAAGAAGAAGAAGAAGAAGAAGAAGTGAGTGAAATCGGCTTTCCCGGAACACGGTGATAGATTCGTGAAAGTTGTGGGGATGAGAGGTCGACGCGACGAGGGGAAAAAAGAGGGGGCATGAGGAGGAGGACGGTGGAGGGGGGAAAAAAACATGGAAGATGAGACAGGAAGAAATATAGAGGCCAACGAGGGTGGGCTTGAGAATTGAAATAAGAGAAAAGATTGGAAAGGAGGCTACTATAGGGGTTGAAAGGTCTCCCCCGCCCCTCTGTCACCCCTTCTCTCCACCCTATCCCGTACTCCCGCAGGATGAAGATATTAATCGAATCCCGCAAAAGTAATTATCCCCCGGTTTATCTGGCACCGACAGTTCCCTACCTTCGACTTCGGCTACCTATAACCTAACCCAACTTCTCATCCTCCTCGCGGCCGTTTCGGCTCGTTTCACGATTCAACGTCCTCCCTATTTATATTCCCGACAGTCGTCCACCTCATCCCCAAACTTCCGTCAGAGCCATCGCCAACCTCCTCTCAGCCGGGATTGGTTCACCCCCATTCCGAACCATCCTGAAGCTATCAGGGCTTTCTCCTCCTTTCCACCTCCATCGAAAATTCTAGCAACACGCACCGATCGGAGTTTCCCTGCTGATTGGAGCGTCCTTTATATACTGGGAGAAGGGGGGGAGTAGTTAAGGGGTAACAACGGGATGAATCCCTAATGCAACTTCAAACTCACCCGGTGTATAGACTCCGCACAGGTATACACAGTGGTCGTTCACTTTCAAATGCACCGGGCGGCATCGGCAGCTGTCATGCGAGCGCCCGCAGGCTTTACCTATGTAGTTTGGAAATTCATAGTTACCGCAGGTGCGAGTGAGACGGACTTATACGCATTCGCGGGTGAACGAGAGAGACAGATGCATAAAAGACCCTTCAAATAAAAAAATATATATATATAAAAAAATTTCAAAATTTCTATACCCACTGTATTCCAACTCAAATACAACAGTCCGCCGCTTCGGCATCACTTGTCATACCCATAAACGCTATCTACAACGTTGCAGTGAACACGTGATGTTAAATTCAAAGTTCGCACCATTAGCTTAGCCCATAAAATATTAACCAGAGCTTGTACGACATGTCAAAATCAGCTGGTCTGCTTTGTTATGGCTCTGATACG
This sequence comes from Cephus cinctus, assembly GCF_000341935.2. Classification (NCBI taxonomy): domain Eukaryota; kingdom Metazoa; phylum Arthropoda; class Insecta; order Hymenoptera; family Cephidae; genus Cephus; species Cephus cinctus. Next base: position 258,298 of record NW_014333276.1, on the reverse strand, counting down.
TATCTATATTTATACACTGAATTTCGCATGTAACCAGATACGGGTTCCAAAGGTCGGTGGATAAATTTACAGGTACATAATCATGTGTTAGATAGACGTGCGTGTAAGAGGAATACACGTAATATTCACGCGCAGGATACGCGTTACAATATCCTGCAACTACCTCAGTGATACCTCAGCCAATAATGCTCGATAGATGCAGTGATTTAATTCCGTGCACGTAGCGAGAGTCAATGGATAAGGGGTAGGAAGGGTGGTCCATTGTCACCCGAAACGAAGGAGAATCGATTAGTAGTGTCGGTAGAATTTATTAAAATAATAAACACGAGCCCCCCTTTGGCCAATAAACGAACGGCGAGTAATTAATTTCGTTATTAATTCGCCCCTGGGAGATGAAGCCATGATGGGGGGGCGGGGGGGTAAATTACACACGCGCGCACATATACAGTAGGTACGACCTTGTTTGGGCCAGACGCGCGTGTCGTTAAGGTAAAATTATTGGCAGCCCACGTAACTCCCGGGGTTCCAGCGATTTCATTCATTTCCCGTTTACATTCCCGTAAGGAGGGATTGGGGGGACGTGATGGAAAGTGGATGTTGGCCTTTCCCCAGGGAGAACAGAAGGGGATGAATTGACGGGACCGATTGGAGTGGCCATCCACTTGACTCGATCGGTCGAATCTATTAAAGATCGGAAGGTACCTCGGTCGGGTACCGTCTGGAGAGGCTAGTGCAACGGAAGACACGACCCAGGCTAAGTAATCCTTGGATAAGGGTTGCCCGAGAGGGCAAAGGGTGGAATCAACCCTCGTGGACCAAACTGCTTCCAGCCTCCTGTATCTATATCCGTCTGATACTCCGCCTTATCCTTTTCCACCCTCGCGTACCTTTTGCTCCCTATCAGAGGCGGCCTCACCTAAGCGACTAAGCCAATAAGCCGGCCAGGAACGTATCGACGGATTTTACCAACAAGGTCCTGGGACGTGCTGGCAACTTCCGTTGGACCTTATATATTTTCCCGTCGGGATAACGACGACGTCGCCTTCACCCTTAACCTATGTCCTGTAGGTTTCAAAGTTTTATGAAAATTCTTATGGGGTGAAAAACAAAAATAGCGATTTCCGGTTAACAACGGCATCAGGTACCCGATCGTATCCTGGCAGCGTTATTGAGAACGTGCCCTGAATACGGGTGATGGATCCTGAAGGAAGCAACGAGCCGGATTATCCGGTACACCGTTACCAGCTACCTTCGATGTGAATAAGGCGAGAGGGAGTCTTCTTGTTATGTGAAGTAATCCTGGGTACGTGCAAGAAGCAATGGCGTGTGTGTACATAGTATAGAAGGACTATTTCCACGTCCCTGTAGGTACCGAAGGGATGATAGTATAAGTGTAGTACATATACGATGTATAAAGGAGTCGCTTTGGTTTCAAGAGAACGAAAACCTTACGTTTACAGATAGGAACGGATCTGCGGCTAAGGGCCTACCTGGAGTCAGAGGAAATTCAGGATGGGCGCTGTAACAAGGTAGCGGGACCTGGAGGATGTTAGTCGTCGACGTAATGGAGTTCGAGTACCTGGTGATAGTTCAGAACACGTACTCGAAGAAGTCGTGAGATGTCGAAGACGAAGTACCCGGGTATAAAGCAGGTCCTTATAGATCACCCGGGACAGCGGACATAGCACACCCGGGAGTAGATCGGAGCAATGGGCATCCCGGAGGACCTTTGTGAATTACGCAATTCAGCCTTGTCCCCCGACGTTTTCTACGGGAGGGTATATTTATAACCCGCAAAATTAGTCGGCTCGAGAAAACGTAGCAGGGACGACGATAAGATTTGTTCTCGAGGATTTTTCGACGCGGAGTATGCACGGGACATAAGGTACAAATTTGAGATATTAAAAAAAAAATTACCGATTTTTGAGAAATCTTTTTAAATCATGACGCGAAGATACAACGTCCGAAGGTAGTCTCTTTGATTGATTTTAATAACAAAGTAAACAAAACGATTTGCCTCTCGCGCGGCAATTCCGGGGATTCCCCGATTTACCTCAGACGTGGCAACTCTTTGGTACGCTTCTTCCCTCTTGTCGAAGACACAATGTCCCGCCGAACCTTTTCAGCCTTTCAGTCTCACCTCGCGTAATGCCGATCATCTGGCTCTTCCCCGTCACACGGAGGATTCTTCGCAGCGATTCCCCGAGTGCCGTCTGCATCCCATGAATATTTTAGGGATAAACGAGCCGAATGGCGTGCGATACCCGCGGGACGCGGCCTACCCCTTAATGCCGGCCATACTTCATTGGCACAACCCTCGGGAATCCCTGAGATCGCAATTCCGGAAATGTCTTCGACATTACTCGGACCGACCTGGGCCGCATCACGGGCTCTCTTTATTTCTTTTTCTTTCACTACCTGTTCCGGTACGGTATATCTTTCTACTACGAGCGATTGCAGTACTGAAATTTGTAGCTTTCAAATTTCTTAACCATTCAGCCCCAAAACACATAACTTGCTTCAAGGAACAACCCTGCTTTACCTACTTGTACGACGGCGTCACTGTTTTACCGACAGGAAAAAAAAAGAGAGAAGAAACCGCTCTTAGCATCGTTCCACTCGATGATCTCCCAATGACTTCCGGGAAGGTTAAGACAAATATCCCCCGTTTCCTTAAATGCATAAAAGTGTCACCCTCGTAGGAAGAGTGACCGGAACGGAGAAAGTAGGATTCCCGTAGTAGGACAAGGACCCCCGTCAAGTAAAGGAAAATAAAGAGCTTCGGCACAGGAAGACAAGCTCAGAAGAAGAAAACTAAATAAATTCCTCGTCCGACCCACGCTACGAGCCCTTATTTGCCCTTTCGCCCTGAGCACGGTACAACGAAGCTTGACGGATGTCGTCGAAACTTATCCCGGGCCAAGTAGACAGTCTCAATTGCGTGCCCATGATACTGCAACCAAGATACTTGGTAGTCGATGGGGAAAAAAGAAAAGTAACAAAAAACAAGTACTGTCACAAAAATCCAATACCATCCCCCTCGTCCCTGACAGACTGCCAATCGGTTAGGCAGAGAGACAACGAAGTGGCAGAGGAGTCAAAAACCAGCTGCGAGACTCTATCCAGACAGTTGGCAGTAGCGCGCAACTGGCCAAAGAACGTGGAGAAGGGGAGGAAGAGAATATAAAAAAAAAAGAAACATGAAAAAACATGGCGAAAATAAGAGAAGCTCAGTCGGGCGCATCGTTACACACGACGTCACTGGCTGCCTGAAAAATTGCTCGGGCCACCATCCACTCAGCCGCGAGGGTACCCCACGGAACAACGTACATATATGCTCTCTATATACAATATACATACATATGTGGCTGGAAAACGACCGTCCCGTTGGGTTTGATATGCAGAGCGACATCAACGACGCCGCAATCCCTCCCCCCGTCAGCAGCGGAATTTTTCGGGTCACGTTGATACAAGCTCTGGCATGGGGCCACGGACGCGCCGCGACGCGGAATAACCGTCCCGGGAATACTTGGCGGATACGAGAGAAGACGCCTTCGGAATTCTGCATCGAGTGATATAAATTCGTACACGGTGTAACGTGCGGATCAAAAATAAGCATACTTTAAATCTCTAAAATCAAGAGAGAGAGAGAGAGAGAGAGAGAGAGAGAGAGAGAGAGAGAGAGATGCATAGAGTTAGGTTATACGGGCAAAGATAAAAAAGAAAGCGAAAAATTCGCTGGCAAGGATACCAAAAACATAAAACGAAAGATACATTAAAAAAGTGACAGATAGAAAACTGCCAAAATCGACGGATTAAACGGATGTAGTGTGAAATTGCTGATTTTACAGTTAAAAGCCATAAACATCGATACCCGATCGTGGCGAGGATAGACGCTAATGGCCGCGATAATTAGCGCAGCTAATTGTCCAGCGAACAGTGACCACAGGGCAGCCAACCATTCGGAATCCTCTTTCCGTGAAGGAGTATACCTGGGATAGATGTTTTGTTGAAGTTGCAGGTACATAGATAACCAGCAATTGGAGCTATGCATGTGACGCACATATAGGAGGGTAAAGAGCATTGCAGCTGCGACTCGCCGTGAAATGCAGTTAGTCCGGACGATCAATTTTCATTAAGATCCTTAATCGAAAGGGACTTTCTATCTCTCTCCCTCTCACTACCTCTTTCTCTCTGTTCTCGATGTTAGTATCACCCTTCCCCCTGAAGCTATCTCTCTCTCTCTCTCTCTCTCTCTAGTACTTGCACTGTTATAGAGTAGGTACTCTAGGTAGATATTGCTGGCATCACACGTGTCCCGGTATATGTATAATCCTCAGAATAAATTAAGTTGTCCATCGATTAGAACATTGCTCATAGATCGAACTGTATTTACACGGGATTCTGAGTGCCCGGTAACATAGATAGGCATATATATATATATATATATATATATATATATATATATATATATGCCTATCTATGTTACCGGGCACTCAGAATCCCGTGTAAATACAGTTCGATCTATGAGCAATGTTCTAATCGATGGACAACTTAATTTATTCTGAGGATTATACATATACCGGGACACGTGTGCATTAAACTTTATATATAAGCGTCCATGTGGATTTCAGTAAAGATGCATCACTTTAGGTACATCCTCGAGTAAGGGACGATATTATCATGTTAGACCGCAGCGAAATTAGAGAGCAGCAGAATACGTCGGGAATTGGACGATCTGTCCTTAAGATTTACCGTGGTCGATAAAATCCCTTTTTATTTCATGGTAGCTGGTTAGCTGTGGACGATAGAGAAAAGGGGGTGAGACGGAGAGAGATGGAGAGTAAGGAAAAAAGCGAAGAGCGAGAGAGAAGCGAACGCGCAATGTCTCTTCATTAATCGTAAGTCAGTTAAGCGTAAAATTGGAAATTTCTAATAGCGCGAGCGTGAGAAAATATTGTGCGAGATAATGAACGGGAAAGAGAAAAAGAGAAAGAGTAGATTATACAGTGGAGAGAGAGAGAGTACATATAAAATTGGAGCAGATGATTTTACGAAGGACCTCTCAGCCGGTAGCTAATTGTCCGATAATTTTCTAGGCATGACAGGGGCACACGAGATATAACGTTATATACATATAACGGGTGGCGACCACAATCCATGTATATATATATAGATCACAGTCAAGGGTACGAGAACGAGAGAGATTATGGTCGCCACCGAGGGAGTTATATCAGCGTCCTTAATACTAATGCGCTGGAAAGGCGCCTTCAAGGATGTGCCTCGGGTGACTAATAGCAATCGAATGACGAAGCTACATAGTAAACGGAAGGAAAGAGGACTTAAGCGCGGTTAGACACCCGCAGAATCGATTGGCCGGCTCAGCCTCCTGCTATACCCATTTTGCGACGTGATACGACTGCTATAGATACAGGCATAAGTTATGGCATCAGCAGTAAGGGAGCCCATTCAAGTATCCATACAGAAGGAAGGAAGGAAGGAAGCAAGCAGCAGCAGGGCTGCCAACAGGCGAGTTCCCATGATCGTGTAAGAACGAGTCGTCACAGAATGTTCCAAAACACGAAATCTCCGCTTCCCATTCGGCTTTCCGATCTACGAATCCCCCAGTTTCATTCCTAACATCGTACGACGTTCGGACATTATTTTTCTCTCTTTACTTTTCTAACCCGGTCTGCCGGTGTAAAGCGTACGGATACACAGATGGCAGCACTTACGGCGTTAGGCGCCACGGTAATACGCAGCTGTGCGTTTTTCTACGCCTTCATCGTTCACTGTACCTCTGCTGCCCACGAGGCACGGCCGACGACGAGCTCCCGGATAGAAAACCAAATCAATAATGATCGTCGGGGCTGCTAATTAACGTCGGGAAAGTCGTTACAGGGGTCGAGTCAGCCCGAGCGTTAACTCGCTGATGTCGAAACGATGTCGGTGCCCGGGTTAATTTTGACGAGTTAAGCCTGAAGCCGGGTCGCTTCGTTCCCCGGCTACTACTGGGTTAAGGAGCATCCGCAAGGAGAGACCATCGAATACGGACTGCTTGTGTATAATTACAGTATAAAGGCAGTACGGTGTGAGCGTGCTGGACGTGGACTGTGAAGGTTAATTGAAAAGCGACGTGTCATTCGACGATATCACCGATCCCGTGAAATATCGTCGGGTGGGGGGTTCGAGGTTAAGAGGGTGTGGGACTGTGCCTGAAGGGCTTAGGGGCCAAAAGGGTACCCATTGCTATAGGGGTTCGAGCTTATGGCACGCTTGTGCTTTGTGGTTATCAAGTTGGTCTGCTCGGTGGAGTCAACATGCGAACGAACCTTAATGGCTTGCGTGACCGTAATGATTACGAATTAGCCATAAATTGTGCGATCATGTAAAACAGTCGTTATTTATTAGAAGGGTTGGATTAGGAGGA
>NW_014333276.1:250561-251034 GCF_000341935.2 Cephus cinctus | reverse complement strand
TGTGGTGACATGTGTGCCCCCCTCCCCCCCTGTCGCCTCTTCACTTAGTAAAGACCGCTGGAAGAGCGGGAGATCTGGTGGTAAAGTGTAAGAGATTAAAAATTTGTAAAAACCAAAAGGGTCCAGATGGCAGGAGGGATGCTGGGCGAGAGAGAATAGGGGACGTTACGTGTCACGAATTCGATATTGACTTAGCGATTTTTTTTTTCTTTTTCCTTTTCGTCTGGAAATCCAGAACCGACTAGCGAGAAGATTAGGAAACGAGGTGGAAATATGAGGATGAGGAAAAGGTAGCAGAGCGGTAGGGGTTGCCCGGGTGAAGTAAATGGGATAGGGTGAAGAGGGCGGAGATCGGAGAATGTTTCGAAAGTAGCCGAAAGTTTCGCTTAGGGAATGACGGTCGGACCCCTCTCCAATAAAGTTAATGGACGTCGGCGGGGGGTTGATGGTTAAAGATTTTCGGGGTGGCGGCG
>NW_014333276.1:242452-249910 GCF_000341935.2 Cephus cinctus | reverse complement strand
CCGGGGGATAGTGGTAGAAAAATGCTGCGACAGAGAAAATAGCAGATAAGTGATTGAAACTGAAAGAGCGATAGGTCAGAATTGAAATACATACAAGTATGGGGAACAAAGTTTAAAAAAAAAAAAGCAATATCAAGTAATACGTAATTGAATTTTAATTAAAGCGCGTGAGAAAGTAACGCTCGCAATGGATGATTGCCCTATTTACCGTAGCTTGCATTTCACCTGGGTATTACTTCGATCGTTTTTTTTTTCCCTCGTCCGATAGAATTCCAAGTCTCCTTCGCCGTCCCCGTTACCGCGCGCATCTCCTATGCACATCACCGACAGCCCGAGTAAGCGAATGTTTGATTCCATAAAATAAAAAGTATTGCATCGTCCACGAAGAGGCTGGCGTTCCAGAGGATGGTTAGGTTAGTGAAACGAAGCTCGGTAAGAAGGGCCACCCGGTATAAAAAGGGTGCTGCTTCCTAGAGCGAGAAATCGTGGGCCAAAGGAAAAGCTGCGCAAAGTATTCTCTCCTCTTTACGAAACAGGAGGGAGGGACGATACCAGCAGGAGTACGCAACCCCCCTCGGCATTATCGCCGAGATACCTTGCGAGTCCAGGGTATCTCTTTCAGAACGTCTCGCGAGGTACGGAAGTACGCAGCAGCACGGAGGGTGGACGGGGTGGGATAGGGTAGCGAAAAGTCGTAAGCTCCTTGGGTTCCCGTACCTTTTGAACCTTCTGATCTCCATTTGCCGCACTCTCGGAGTACGCCTTTGAGGCCGACGAAACAGATGGAGGCCGTAAGACAGAGGGTGAAAGAACATCGGGAAACGCGAGGGAAGAGCGAGACAGATGGGAAAAGGGGAACGAGACAGAGAACCCGAGATAGCGCAGACTCTCGACGGAGTTTCAGGGGCTTGATAAATTAATTTCAACCAGAACCGGAGGAGGGCTTGTTTAGGGTGAATTTACGTATTTACACCAACGCGCGAGAACGCCCGTTTTGACGCTCGCGAAGTCCGCGATCCCGAGGTATTGATCGAGAATCGAAGGGGAGAGGTGTCCGGTGCAGGGACGTAATACCTAATTCATGGGCCCAGGGGCTACAGACCTCCGGAGGCCCACTGCGGCAGCTAGGGCTTCGCGCCCTATGCCGTTCCCAGCCCCCTGACGTCATAACACAATTTTCCATCCATGAACGAGCCCGCCGAACAGGGGCCATCCCTTGCCAGACTTCAGGCAGCCCTAACGGAACCAAGAGGTTGACCGGAAGTCGTGGTCGTCCCCACACGACCTACCGCGTGTCAGTGCTCGTATCCGGTGGTCGAAAGCGAGAGACTACCTGTCCCCGGCATGCGCAATGATATACCAATACCGGAAGCGAAGGACAGGAAGAGGCAAAGTGAAGCCGAATTATACGAGCATCCGATACGCAAGTGAGAAACGGAAAAGTATAGACACCGAGGACGGCGGTTAGGGGTTGTTACAGTGATGGCGCCGGGGAATACCTACAACCGGGTATAGCAAGCTCGCGGTTAATGTTCCGGCAATTTAGGGCAATTTGCCGTCTCCCTCGTCCGCTCGGGATTTCCGCAGCCTTGAAATTTACGAGTATGTCCAGATAAAGGTGAACGACGATCCTAGCTCGTAGCGGGCATGTATACCAGACACGGGTGAGCACAGGCTGGAGTGTCCTAACGCTCACGTAAGAGCGAGTCTCGCCGAAGGAAAGGGATGACGATAGATCGCTCGAGATTCCCAAGGCGATCGGCGTCGACCGGAGTAACAAAAATTAATGTAACGTCACACCAGCACGGGAACGCCTTTGATAATCATATTTCCCGTCACGCGTCCGCATACTCGCCTTCGCGTTTTCACGATAAGACAACGCGCCCCCTGGGGTACCGCGTGAGTTAAATAACGGAGTACACGTAGGAGCTGGCAGCAGGGGACAGGAGGGGTACGAGATCGTACAGGGGACGAGCATGCATATTACATGCATGCACACCAGGGGCTGGTGTCACGTGCAGGCACAGACCCTCCGATTCGTTTGGACGTAGAGAAAGCGAGAGAGGGGCGAAAGAAGGGAAAAGAAAAAGACGAAAGGGACGTAGGATGATTTTTTTTCGTATCCTCAAAGAGAAAACCGCGTGCCGGTTTAAGGGTGCAATCATGGCAAATCTATCGGACATACTGTTATACGTGTATACGCAAAGGACACGAGTACCAGTTAGGTGGTGTTCCTGTATGAAGAAAAGAAGGTAGTCACCTTAGCTCGACGGGTAAGGCTAGGTACTGGGGGCCTTTGTAATCTATAAATCGACCTACAGAGAGAAACAGTGAGAACGTGTAATAGAGGGAACGACGGGAGTTTAGGCGGATCCGGTAGGGTTTTACGGTACGGTGTGGGTATACCATAAGGGATGACGATTAAGTAAGGGCCAGGATAGCCAACAGATGCTGAATGGCGCATGTAAATATGCGTGGACGTCGGGACACAAAGGGTACGGTGGGGTAATGGGCGGGAGGAAGGGACGGGCGGGGTGGACGGTGTACTCAGCCCGTAGAGAGAAGTATAAGGGACGGAGGGGGCTCAAGACGCGTCACAAAGGGTTGTTCAAACAGCCCTTTGTCGAGCGGTGGCACAGGCCGGAGAGAGAGAGAGAAAAAAAAAGAAAAGGTAACGTCGGCAGCTCGCAATTATTTAGTGGCCGAGTCGACGCACGTAGCAGTTCCACGGCTGAGTGACTCTTTCTACGTATATACACGTATAGCAATAGTAGTATGGAAGAGAGAACTAGAGAACGTCAGGTGGTCGGGAGGATGAAAATAAATAAATAAGACAGGAGGGAGCGGCGGAATCAAGAATGGAATGGAGAAGAGAGGTGAAGGGACGGAGATGGAATTAGAGTCTGGGTATACATATACACCATTGGCAGATCGAGGATCGCGCCACCCTGTCCCACCGGATAATGGACTTTATTATTACGAGGTTACGTGGTCCCATCTTGTCTCCTTTTTATCTCCGTCTTATTTCCGTTTCCTACCAGCTACCCGCCCTCTCGCCATGGAACCCCCCTCTTTACCACCTCAGCCTCAATAACTCCCGCCTTCCCATTTTTACGTTCGCTCAGCGCGGCGAGGGACTTATTGCCGGAACTCCGTATTCTGGCTTGTACGACGTAGCGCGACTGTCGGAGGGTTCAGGTTAGGACGACAAGGAGGGATTGCGGGTCGGGGTTATCCCTGGGTCGACTCGCAATCCAAACGACGTCGCGCAGAGTGTACGAAGCCACTTGCATTATTTAGTTTGGACACGGGAGAGGTCGGGGGTTACGAGAATTAGCTAAGTTAGCTACCCGCGTCCAACCAGCCGGATTGGATCCAGTAATGGAACTGAATTTAACCCCTGTGCTAAAGGGATGAGTAGAGAGACAAAGGGCGGGCGGTGGGGGGGGGTCAGATTGTGAGAGGGTTAAAGGTCACTAGCCAGTCAGCCACTCCTGACTATGAATAGTTCCTATATAGGAATATATGTAACTTCTAGGAGATACAAAATGATGCTGTACTGTCATCGGCACTGATAACGCTATCAACGAGTATCAATACTGATAGAGGAAATACTAATCTGACGTAAGACTTTTTTTTTTAAAGGTAACCACAAAGAAGAAACTTTGCTGCGACAAGGCCGGTGGAGATGGATACGTGAATTTTCATAGAAGCGAAAGATTCGGAATGTACAAGGCCCAAATGGATGTTTCTAATTGCTATTGGCATATCGAAACGCGTTGGGGTTCGGTGCTGTAGGCTCCAGTGACAAGGGATGACCGGGAAGGTCACGGGAGAGGCATAAAATCGTGACCCGCCAAGGAACGGGAATATCGGCGAAACGATTGAGATTTCAGATAAGGCAGAGGCGTCGAGAGATTTCACCGTTGCGTACATAGGACATAATACAGGAGATACGGGATGCCTGAAAAGCGTAAGAGTACGGAAGATACAGATGAAGGAATTAAGAGCGAGACGCGAATAGGATAAGAAGCGGAGGAAGAGAGAGAGAGAGAGAGAAAAAAAAATTCACGCTCCATTTGGCACGTTTAACGGGCCAGCCACCTCTCTCCTTTCTTTTTTCTTACTCCCTCTCTCTCTCTCTCTCTTTACTCTTGGGTCTCAGTCAGATTGCGGATATCGAGCGGTACCAATTGCACCAAGAGAATTATGCGATAAGCCCAGCCGGCGGGGCTTCGTTATAAAAGGCTTAGGGGCCCATATAAACGGCCCGACCCGCCTCGGGCGTTCTTAATGACGCTGCGGCTCGTGGATTCTTTATTAGTGATAATAACGAGTGCGATCAGACTGCCCGATCGTTACGCATGCTTTCTTTTATTCTCTTTTTAATTCCTCATATTTTCACTTTCTCTTTTCATCATCCCTTCGAGTTTATGCCTTCTCTTTCCGCTTATCTTTCCTTTCTCTTCGAGTCTCAATAATTTTCAGTGATCTACCGACGACCACCGTGTGTCGGATATCTGATTTATTCGCCGGGACGCACGAGGTTTTACCGCCTCCGATCCCTGCTCGACGTACGATATCGCGTACAGCGAATTATATTTATTAACGATAATTAAACCCACGTGCGTTACAAGTATACGGGAAAAGCGGGCACATTTCTCTGCGACCTTGACGAATTACGAGAGAGCGCGTTGAGGCCCAATAAATTTTTACGCCCGGCGATAAAACACGTACGCGAAATTAATGACGTTAACCCACGGCTAACGATGACCCGGGGTGTGAGCTGACATTAGCGAAGTTGGCTGAATAAACCTTTTTTTTTTTATTCGGCGAATTTCTATTTTCCCGGCTCCCCGTCAAACTCGCCTAGTTATACGGAACGCTCGAGTCAAGGTGAGCTGGAGACTTGAATATGGCTCAATACTTGAGTCAACGTATTGAAAAAAAAAAAATAAAAAAATAAAAAAACACGCATAATTTACATGTACCTGGATAGTAGTAAGGGTGTCCGCCATGCGAGGGATGTATGAGCGGATGAGGCGCTCGAAAATCCATATTTCCTTCACTCTTCTGTCATTCAGCCCGAGGTGCAATGGTGATAATTGAAAAAGTCACCGCCGGCGGCGGTGCGATCGCGCACGGTACAAGATCAGGCCTCGTTAAATCGAGACAATCTCACGAGTTATATCGGGCGGGAACCCGTTTCAATATAAACACTGACACTGCAGGGGTAATGGTAACGATGCAGTTGCGTGCGACAGCTGAGCTCTGGCTGCCATCGATAAACACACAGAGAGACACGTTAAGGTGTGTACACACAGTTTGGGAACGGGGGACGCGACCCAGAAATAAATTTTCTGGTGAATCACTCGCGCGAAATCCGTGTCGGCCTTTGACCACTGGCGCGAACTATTTAACGCGAGAGTCGCGCGAGAGCGACTAGGATCGATCGTGAGAGGAGTCGAGGCCTTTTGTGTCGTCGACAAGGGGTTGCTAACCACCCCCCCGTGAAACACGTCGAGAGACTGCCGCCCGACTGTTTTTTCCCCTCTTCGCGGGAAAACACGTCACCCTTTGTGTTAAACTTTTTTTTTTTTTTTGTAAATCTCGTTTTTTTTTCTATTTTCACTTATCTCACGGGAATAAGCTGTTCAGTCAAGGGATTGGTGTCTTCGTGATTATCGATCGCGCCAAGGTATTCTCACGGTATGATAAAAAACGTTCACCGACATAATGCACGAAGCTACCATAATTGACGAGGGACCAATTACAATTGGACGAAAGTGTAATGAGAATCGACGTGCTTTTCCGACGTGATCCCGGTGCGTCCGGCTGAACGTCGCGGTTCGAACTGAGGTAAACAACGTAGGACGAGTAAGTTGCGCGGGCCGCGCACTGTCAGAGCTATATATATATATATATATACACACGTATATATCACGTCACAGCACGGTATATAGTACGGTACAGTCCGCACACTAATCACCACTTAATTGGCTGAGGCCGACGCGGCAGGTCGCGCCATTACGGCTAATTGACTGAATGCTTCGGCGCTGCTAGACGACGCCGGGCCGATATATTTTCACTTGATGCCATGGAGAGAGAGAGTGGGAGGAGGAAAGGGGGATGAGTGGGTAGGTTAAGGGTGATATAGGGTGAGGGGCGAGGGGGCGTAACACTCGTTGCCCGCTGGTGACGACGATGGTGGTATAGTGCGCATAGGGTGGGATGGTTGAGAGATACGAGAGAACAAGTTAACAGGGTTGCAGAGGCAACGGGTAGGGAGGTAGGGATGGTCTTTAAAACTATCGTCTCATCTCACTTACTCTCTTGCTCTCTCTCTCTCTCTCTCTCTCTCTCAGACACGCGCAAACTAAAATTCTCTCGTGCACTCTCACAGTTCGGGGGATGAGTATCGCGCATGCGCCAGAAACGCGCGTGCGACCGTCGCGACCGGCAGCTCTCTTCACGATGTCATCATGACGACAAGATTCGCGATGCGACGACGTAGCATCACCGACGACGGTTGGCATTCGACTGAAGGGAAGTGGCCGATCGACGCTCCGTTTGCCGCCGACGCCGACACCGCCGCCTGCCGTCGTTTCTTCGCCAAAGAACTCCCCTGTATGTGTATGTATATATATATATATATATATATATATACGTAACGTTTCTCATCTCTCGCTCGCACACACGTTATTGGCTTCTCTCTTTCTCGTTCGCTCGCGTTCGCACGCTTCTACCGATACACCAGGGCCGTACCCTGCAGTCCAATAAACGAGGGTGCATAACAGGGCAACGGGGTGTACCTTGTAACGTGGAGTCACAGGAGGGTTCGTTTAGGGGGTCTATATCCACACTATATACGAGATACGTCGATAGATAGCGATCAGACGTCGAGGTTGACCCCTGCACTGTTAGTCCTCGTATGGATTATTCGAGTAAAGTGGATACCCGTTAAAAAATTCAGTATATACGGACCTGTCTGAACTTTCCGTCTCTCATTTTCGTCGTTCTCCGAGAGGCGCTGAGACAGTCCGTGACTGGAGGTAGCGAGTAGTGGCAGCTCGTACGGAAAGAGAGAAAAAGAGAGAGAGAGAGAGAGAGAGTCTCCGGCAATACGAGAACCGGAGACGCACACACACACACCCTGTCTCTCTCTCTCTCTCTCTCTCTCTCTCTCCCGCAGCCATCTGGCGCTGAAGCGGCACGCGCTCCAGCGGCAAAAGCCGAGCCCCGCCAATCCCCATGAAGCGTGGGGTAACGGTGCGAACGGCGGGCCGACACTCTGCTATCGTGTCGAGTATTTACGTATCCTGGCAGGTTACGGGAGGGCGACTCCGCACGGCGTAACGTAGGACGGGCCAATCTGGCGGGGAGCTGGTTTGGTAAATGCGTGAGCGGGACGTCCGCGTGGTGCGAAAGGAAGACTTTCCGACGAAGGGGACGGGGACG
>NW_014333276.1:239638-242331 GCF_000341935.2 Cephus cinctus | reverse complement strand
GGGGGGGGGGGAGGGAGTTTTGCCCGACGGAGAGTCAGAGGGAGTGAGACAAATAGATGCAGAGCTACGAATTGAGGTAACGAGTGCGAGAGAGATACGAGATAGAGAAGGAAACCAGCGAACAGTTAGGTTCACGAGGCAGAGAGCCCAACAGGCGGCTGTCTGTCGGGCAAAATCAATGCGTGCCGGCGACAGGGTACCTTTCCCCGAAACACCCGCACGTCGAGGGAGGAGGAGCCCTAGCGGCCCTCTCTACCTCTGGCAACCTCTACGAGCCAAGCCAACCCTTCCCCCGTCCCAACCTCTCGCCGTGAACAAGGCGCGCGCCGTCCGTGCCTCATGCCATGTCCCCAGGGGCTAATAAGCTATATTATTTTTATCACGGCCAAGCGAGGGAGAGACCTGCCGTACTAAGGTCGCTTCACCCCAGATGCAATTGGCACTCCCCTGTATTATTATAAAACTACCCCTTCAGGCATACACGCGCTTTCGTCCGTCGACGGGTTCGACCGTCGATTTTTACGGCGCTCCCAATGCTTAACGGAAAGTGTCACGTGACGTACGTGTTCCGGGTAAAACGTTCATTAAATAGAATTCACGGAAAGGCTCACAGGGCGCAAGGAGGGTAGCAGCGTCAAGGAACGATGTACAGACCGTTTAATTCTCGCAGAGAATTCACTCCGATCATCCCGGGTGAAACAGACCGTGTAGCCGTGAGGTAGCTTGCGACGGGCAAAGCTACTCGCAGTCGGTGGTTAATTATTAACACGAGCGCTAGGGGTCTGCGCGGCGCACTAAGAGTTTGGATGGAAACACGAAGGGACGGCGTAAGGGTGGAAGGTGGGGGACACGGGTATGTAACGGGAGGGCGAGAAAGAGGAATTCACGGCAACACGTGCCAAGTATCAGTGGGCGGGATATAGAAAAAGAAAATCTGAATACTCATATGGTACCTACGTCCGATTAGCGTCGTTTCGATGTCGCGAGATTATCGTCCCGACGATAAATAATTAACGATTGCAACACTGTCCAGAGGCATCCAAGGGTAAAGCTACGGTGCCTATCCTTGAATAGACGCGACGTTAAGCGTCCAAGGAAGCTACAGGTGAAGGTAAAATGAATCCTTGCTGTCGGTATCACGCGGCTGCGGACGGAGCTTTTCAGAAATAAACCACCGACCCCCCAAATCAGGGGGATGGTAGAAGAAGAGAGAAGGAGAACGGACGAAGGGTGGGAGGAGAGAGACAGGAGAATATCGAGTGAGACAGTCTACGCGTCTGATGGGGTTCCGGAAGAGGAGCGCGAGAGAGGGTGGCTGATGACGTTGATATCGATTCCTAAGGGAGGAAACGACTGAGCCACCCTCGGCGCTCTGGGATGTAAGAGGGCAAAGAGGGTTCGATGGGATGGAGGGTATAGGGAGAATCAGTCTAGAGAGAGAGGGGGAGAGAGAGAGAGAGAGAGAGAGAGAGAGAGAGAGAGAGAGAGAGAGAGGGTTGGGGGATGAGTTACCAGTCGAATGGCAGGGGTGGGTGAGTTCGTTGGTGCCAGCGAGGGTTGACGAGAGTGCCGTGGCACCCTAATTCGAATTTAGGTGTTGGGCGGGTTGGCAAGTGGGCGCAATGCGGTGTCATGCTGCGGGCGTTCTCGAGACCACCCCTTTTCGCACCCCCAGGCTCTGGCTCCATTCCCTTGGCGAACATGTCGAGAGGATCCCCCACCGCTCTGAGCACATTGCCACCGGGAGCAAGGGTGGCGGTACCATATCACGAGCTTGCCGGTTGATCCTAAAGAATCCGGAAAAATCGAAGGGTCTGCCCGATTATCTCGAACGACGGGGATGAGCCGAGAGAAGGAGGGAATAAAAAGAGTACGTAGGGGGGGGGGTCCTCCTGCGGATGAGTCCGGGGATCTTTTAGACGTCGAAGGGGTCGTGGGGGGTGAATTTAGAACAACCCCGTCCCACCTGCGCCAAATCCAGCTTCTTCCTCCGACTTGGCCAAGAAGTATAGACGGTCCCTTCGAATAATCCTCGCCAAGCCGGATTACTCCGATATCAACCGGATGGCTGAACTTCGGCGTCGCCAACGTCACGGATACGAGCTGTAGTCTTGTTTGATGCTATACTCAGCCATTAAACTTCTACTAGTATGGTATTACTACTTCCGGTTCGACCTGCGACAGATCCTTTCGAGTTTTAGTATACTAAACACGGTTACTTCGCACTTTCGCCACAGTGCGTCACTAGTGTCGACTGTCCTTAGTCGCACGTGGAGAATTGCCAGTGGGAAAGAAGACAGTTAAAATCCGTAGATGCAGCCTCGGAATAGAGAATAGGATAATACAAAAGGGGAGACATCGCACGCGTATAAATGGTGCCACAAGAAAATCGTACAAGGGAGTGTGTGCCTGGGAGAGAAGTATGTTTTTTGAAAAAACACAAAGGAACGATGCGGTCTTAAAAGCCCATAGAGATCATCCATACCGTACAAACGGTCCCGACGTAAAATCAGAGGAACACATCGCGTTGTTCTGCGCGCACGTAAATCACGCAACATGTGTATCGAATGCGCCACCGTGTCACGTGAAAACCAACGTGTGAACCAACAAAAGTTAATAATCCAATGGTGAGTAGTATCTGCTTTGAAAAATCTATAAAAAAAAATATCTTAGACAATTTTTATCATCAACCC
>NW_014333276.1:187521-239394 GCF_000341935.2 Cephus cinctus | reverse complement strand
ATACCGGCCTTCATCCGCCCACCTTTATTTTACTGTCTTATTTATCTTCTCTGTAACACTAAAAAAAATACTTCTTTGGCACCGAAAAAGATTAGTGGGTCGTAATCGCAGACAGGCAGCCCCTACCCGTATCCCCTCCCTCACCCGCTCCGCCATTTCTCCACCACTCAAGAATAAATGTGAAAAATCATAAGACGAATGGGAAAACTTTATATTTTCCCAGCTGTGCTTATCGCGCGAAAATGACCCGGAATCCCTACCGACTTCTCGTAACGACTGGCTCGTATTCTCTCTCAGTGACAGTGGCGCTCCTGGTGGAACGTATATGTAGATATTATCGCCCGCGAGACTCCTGGTAGCGAAGGGACGGGTGAAACGCTATATCCCCGGTTATGGATATTTAACGGGTGTACATAACGGGGTTTGGTTTACTAGCGAGTCCCACTTGGGCGCTAGTCGAAGTTCCGTAGATGGCAAAGGAAGTGTCAGGAGCGTGAAATCGGGGGTGCCGAGGGGGGCAGGCGTTATAGCAAAGAAGATAGCCAAAGAGGGTGTACAAAGACGGTAAGAACGGAATTATATAAATCGCAGCAGCCAGCAAAGTGCCAGGGTCTGTTGTAAAGCTGAGAAAAGCACCAGGACTTGTTCTACCCTCGTGAAAGCGTAATAGGATCTCGCTGACGTCTTCCTGGGTGCACTAGGCAGCGGGAGCGGACTCGAAAGTCGGGTAGCCTGAGCCATAAAGATGAGACTTGGTACGAGTAAGTACAATGTAAGTAAAGGAGGGTTTGGCGAGAGTAAGAAATTTTACTCTTTGAGAGGATGAGGTCCGCCTGCCAGGAGACGCTTCGAGGAATGATTCTTCCTGTAGCGCCGGTTTGGGAAATGCTGCGTACTCGTTTCTCGGAGCGAAAATAAAAAAAGAAGAGAGCAGGACTGACGACGGGCTACCGGATAAAAATGGAGATCAGCTGCGACAACGTGTCCCTGGGGACGAGTGGCTTTACGGTGGTACCAGGAGAGATGGAAGGGAGCGAGCGAGAGGGAGATATGGTAAGCAGGAAAACGTCCGAGAAGACAGAAGTTCTTGCACAGCCGATACCAAGGATAGGCAAGATACGACAACCTGGCTATCTATTAAAGAGAGGATGGCAGGTGTGGGTCTCTTCTTGAGAATAACGCCCGTTATTTTTCTGTCACACGGTATACCGAATGTTTCCATTCAGAAAAGCTAACTATCCGTTTGCTCGCAATGGCGCACCACGGTACCACCATTTGTACAGTGCATTTAAATTGCCAGGAGGCCAGCTGGTGGAACTGAAACGTGGCGATCGTCTCCTGGGAAAATTCGTGTATTACTTGTCATATACTTTGTCGTTATGGTATAGAGAATTTACATGTTTCCCTATCATCTTCGTCGTAGAAACTTCCCGATCGACGGTGCGACTAATTGAATGGGACTTTACGTCGCGGTATTTACGGGAAGCTAGTTTACAGAGAACAAGTAATTGGACGGGTAGAATGAAATTTGTTTTTTTTTTTTTTTTTTTTGGTAAAAATATGCGCAGAGGATAACACCGGGTGTTCCAGTTTCCGACGAAGAGAAAGAGTACGGTGTTATCCTGAAGCAGAAATAGAAAGACGTAAAATAGAAAACAACGAGAGTCTCTTAGCTCGCCCTGGGGAGAAGCTATGGCATCTACTGCGTATAGTTGGCACAGAGCCGTTGGCTGGATTGCCATTTTTTTTTTTTCGATCCCTTACGTCGATCGTTGCCACCTACTCCAAAATTCTTGGGATTATAATACTTTAGAAAACCAGCCGAAATATAACGTCTAGAGTTATTCCTTCTTGGAGCAGCACTGATGGGTTCGATACACTGTGGTATCCCGGCAGGGTAAATGCCGGCGACGTCCCAAGGGATGAAGTCTCTCAATATGAGGAAGAGTAGAGATCCAGAAGAGGATGAGGACGCTCGCACAGGAATGTCTAGGAAGAGGAACCAGAAGAGGTTAACGTGAAAAAGAAGAAACTCACTCTAAGACAAACCATCAGGCTTCTCCTGGATGGGTTCTTGAGCGTCAGGATCCTTTTGTCTGTCAGATTTTTAAGAGCACCACTCAAGGCTCATCCCGACTCTCCTCGCCCCTTCCAATCCTCCCTGCGCCCTGTACACTGCTGTCCTCTGCTCTTCTTTATTTTAGCCTTCATAGTCTCCACAACACCCCGACGTCTCTTTGATCAAGTGCATGTATACACTTGGCATCCCTTCTGAAATTCTACAGGATGGAATTGGAGCAAGAAGGGTTCCTGGAGGCTGTTCCTTCAACATCGATGGGTCTACGGAAGATCCTTAATTCGCAATAAAAAAGAGTAAAACAGCTCGAGAATTTAGATAAGGATGTAATGACTCTGAAAGCAGACTGGCTTTGCCAATAAAGTTACCCAGTTCGGTATCGTTCTACGCTTCACCGGTATTGGACCACGTGAATTTATAATTTTCGAGTGGTAACTTCCTCCCATGAAGAGCAGTTAACCAAAGCTGAGCTGAAGTGGTAGAAGAGGAGCACACCGTCGCGACGCGACTGCGGCGGTGAGATAGCGCTGAAATACGGCCAGATAACCCGGGACGGGTGAGTCTGGCAAATATTAGAGGATCCAAGAATTCTTTCCACTCGAAGAGTACTTGTATATGAACTGAAGGGTAACGTTTATCCAGGATGAGACACGTACTTTCCAAGGGTACGTTTTAATTTAAAAAGTACTCCGTTAAAGGGCGCCTGGAGATAAAATTTTTTAAATTATACCTTAGACTAATTTCCTCCGGCTGTAAGGGAACCTGGTACGAGGTCCGCACGAATCTTTCATGAGTTCCTCGGAAAAGTTTAATTAAAAGGTTTCCGGCGAGAGAGTCTTTGTGTCATATATAAATTTTAATACTAAACATCAAAAATAAAATAGGTTATGGGCGACAAGCAAGACGGCCAAACGATGAGCGACATTATTTTCACTTTAAATCTTATCTTATTTATATACTTCCTGTTTGAAGTTTAAATCATTTCACAAGAGTAGATTATATCGCTATCAGGTACCAATTGCGTCTACGTGACATTTTGATGGTACCACGACACGTGTTTACATGGTGTATAAAAAGTGTATCAATTCCGTCGTCACTTACCTTGTTCTTTTTCCAGCAGTTTTCCTTGCGTCTTCTTCTCGGGTGCCTTGGGCGAACAGTTCTTGTGCGCAGATCGCACGGTCAAGGTTGGCGGTACCTGAAGACAGAAGAATCCGATTACAAGCAGTCGTGATGAAACAAAGTACCACTTGTAATCTTTAGACTCACCACCTTCTCAGATCTTTCTCCAGACGGTAGTCTTGCTATAGCTGCTTCAGGACTGTCTTCTGGTGGAGGCGGCTGAACTATCCAATTGTACTCCCTCTTTTCAACGGGCAATCCCCATCTCTCGTACTCTAGACTCTGAGTGCGTAGAGTCTCATAACAGTCAAGACACACCACGGCGAAGTCTCCATTCTCCAGGAGTAAACTCTTCTCAGGTTGTCGATGATACCTGAGGAACGGGAAGTCCTTGACGGGCAGGGCCCTTACCCGTTTCCTGTAGGTGGTGATGCCGCACACGTAGCAGCAATAATCGTGGGTGTCGTACTGTCTCTCAGCAGCGTTCACCTGCTGTCCACTGGAGAGGCTCTCATATCGTCGCCACTGGGCGAGTAGGGAGTGATAGCAAAAGGTGCAAACCAGGGCGGATCCATCCTCTCTGAGTTGTTCCGCATTCGGTGGTGACTGATGCCGTAACAGTTCAGGAAAAAATGGTGCGTTCCGTCCCTGTGGACGGCCGTAGAGGACTCTGGCCAGAGTGAGGTCACTGTGTAAACCGCAGAGGAAGCAGTAAATAGAGCTGCTGGAGGTTCCTGGATTACTACCGAAGGTACGGTCCGAGCTTGAACTCGGTGGTGTGGCTATGGAACGGCTAACGTCGCCGTTTGGATGTGGACTAGGAATATTGTACCTAAAACACGTAATGGATATTCATAATGTGGGGACCCTGTTATTCGCAGGGTATTGTCAGAATGATCCGTGATACCAACCTGCGACGTTCTAAAGGCATACGCTCAGCATCCATGTTTTCCCATTGCTGCGCTAAATGATTTACGCAGTGACTACAAGCAAGAACTCTTCCGTGGCTATCCATACAGGCATTTTCAGAAGTCCTGGCCATTCCTCTCAGACAGGGAAAATGCATTGCATGGGAGTTCATACCTTCAGGACTCGTCGAGAGCCTAAGGCAAATATACGATAAGTTATTAGTTCAGACTATCATCGATACGATCTTCATTAGTGCCTTAAATAATTATCAGACTCACCATTCCATGTGTGTACGAGGATATAGTCTCTCGCATATATAGCACCTGTAATTTTGTCCTAAAGCGACCGTACCATTTTCGGCAGGACCGTTACTTGGTGAATTTCGTTGACCCGGAGGCGGTGCTTTCACACCCGCATTACGTTGTTTACTAACAACTACCGTCGACTTGTTCAGGTCGTAAGGTTTAAACCGAATGTCACTCCCAGCCGAATTTGCTGGCGATTTAGCCACAGCAGGTCGTGGCGAGGGACCTGAAAATCGATTTTTGTTCTTAGCTTAATTTCGTATGTTATAATTATCGCACAATCTTTGGCAAGATTCTTACACAATTGTCTTCTGTATACAGAATGAAGTAACCACCTATAAAAATTCCGTATATACACTAATTTTAATACTGACCTTGCTGTCGAAAATCCATATTTTGCCCTGCAGGCTGAGCTTCGTGATTCTCCCCGCTGAAGACTTGCTGCTTCTGGGGTATGGCCTTGTAACAGATAGAGCAAACCTGTACCATGCCCTGGGGACTTATCGGACTGGCACCAGGAGGTGGTCTTAGAGAACAGATGAAGGGAAAATATGCCTCCTTCTCGGGATTGGGGCAGCAGTACAGCAGCCTAATACTGGACGATGGGTACTCTAGGGCGCAGGTGTAGCAAATGAAATTAGTAGTATCCATTGCAGGTGCCTGACGTTTACGAAGAGTATAATTCCGATCACCGTGTGGCACACCCTGACGTGTATAAGCTTTCCACTGGAGTAACAGGTGATTCTGACATGCGGAGCAGGCCTAAAAAATAAATTTATTAATGGCACACTGTCAACTTACTAAAAACTGAAGAGTATTCCAGATTTCTCATTTTCAAAATTATAAACTTTCTAATAAACCTACTTGCACACGACCAGCACTGTCCATTGGACGACTTCTGCTTGGTCTAGGATGTAACATTAGGGATGGGAAGAACGGCGGAGGACTGGAGGCAGGATGTGGTGGCGTTGGCAGTGGTTTCGCTGCTATGTGACTGAGTGATCCTCGCTTGAACTCATCTCCGCAGACATAACAGACTTCGGTAACAGAATTCTTGTCCGGCATCGAGAGATCCAGGATATCCGTCCCCACGCTGGACGTAGAGCCTCCACTATAGATGGCTGAAACAAGAAGAACAGTAAAGTTAATATCGTACCAAATGTGACTTAGAAGAGGCCGTGATATAAAGTCAAGAAGATAGCAACATGATAGTAAAAGACACAGAGATAGATAAACTGAAGAATCTCATAGAGGCCAAATAATAAAAAATATATATATAGACACACGTTCACGCTGGTGTTGATGACGGGAGTACAGAAGGAAGCGAACTAACTTACAAGCATGCGGAGAACGAAAAGTGCCGCGTAGCGGAAAACTTGTAAAATGTGCATTTTTTTTCTTAACTTAATGAAATAAGGCTGCAGCGATTAGTGCAGCGTTATCTGTGAAATTGTTAACCTCTACTTACTCATGTTTACATTAGCGAGCCGAAAGGGCTAAGGCCAACATAAACGCCGATGAGATTCGTTTATTTACGGCGAATACATACTAAAGTTGTGATAATCGGTCAACGTTAAAAAGCAGCTTTTACTTGAATCTGATAGATGCCACTATGTTATAATAGCGCGAGCACTCACGATTAGAGTTCTTCGACTGGACCATTTCGTCTTGAGATGTCGCGATGGCTTGCAGCAAACGGTCACGCAACTCTGCGACTATTTTTAAAAGTAGAAAAATTATCAGTAAGCGCGGTCGCACGATACTCCTACTAAGCGCAAGTCAAAGTGATTCGTGACTCTTTAAAAGCGGTAATCGCTGTCTCGGCGAAAGATTGCAATTGGAAATTCTTGGATAAGCAAGTAACCGCATATACTCCTACATATGACGGGGGAGTGATCTATTCCGATGTAGAAGACGAACAAGACATTCTTTGTACACAGTCATTGAAATTACGGCCAAAGCCGTCCGGCTGACCTCAGATAAAGATCCAATTAAACTCTTCGGGTCATCTTAATAATTAGGGATACTACGCATGGTCTTAACTTTTGCATTACTACGTATTCCTTGAGAAATCTCAGAATTTGATTCGACTGATGATATATTATCAAAAGCCTTCGCTGTCTTATCTACATGTGCTACAAGAATTCTCAATGCTTTCTTCGCTGTCATCTTGAGGGACAATATGTTTGACCATACGAATGATCATCAAAGTTGTTCGTAGGGCTAAGATCACTCATCGATGAGTTCGTAAATGACATTTGAGTTCCCTTATATAATTGAATCCGAGGAACACCAGTATTGAGCAGAGTCGAGATTATTGTTGTGCAATCACTTATATATACTGTATGTATATATAGTAACACGATTACCGGATAATTCTTTACGCTCTATATTTCTAATCTGAAATCCCAATAAACTTGGATGAGACCTCTCAAGCTTGACTATCATCCAGTCTGAAGATAAGTAGGAGAATGTCATTGATTTTGCAAAAGCAGAGGAAGATCTTCACACCGAGCGGCAGTACCAGGTTGACATTCATTACTAATGTCTGGCATAAACATAACTCTCGCATTACACGTATTTCCGCATGAAAATATCAAGCATCTGTATGTGAACAGCTGAGGATCTCGATGATCGATAATCCTAGTGGTATTCCTAATGTACACACGATTAATTGCAAAAAGAAGTGGGGCCCAAAAGTATTAAAATAATCTTACGTTGCAGTGTGCTCTTTTAACTCGCGTTTCCATTATTGAGTGAATAATATGCAAAATTAATTCCTCATTATCGTAATATAATTATTAAATCGTGATCATGACACCCTCTAACTTAATAAGATATTCGAATATCCAAACGTCAGTATCTATTACGCTCGATAAACATCTTGAAGACTGCACGCATAATAGGACGCATTACGAAATATTGGTTTACAGTTTAATAGCGTCGAAGTGTGATACGCGGAACAACATGGATAGAATCACCGTGTCTCCCATGGCATTGATTACAAATCGATTATCCGGCGCTTCCTCCTGTAATATCATCTTCGCAATGAGGACGCGGCATTTACAATTCAAAGTAAAAGTATGATGTAAAGCCACCTTTGGATATTGAATTTCTCGTCGGCGGTTCAGAGACAACCTTTACATTCCTTATAAAAACCCCACGAACGAAAGTCCGCTCGATATAAGAGAGAAAAAAAGAAAAAGTGAAAGAAAAAAAAGAGGTTAGAGCAAAAAGAAATAAAGAATATAGATGCATGAAGCTTAAAGAAACCCTGGTGAATCGTCGACACAGGGCACATCGAGAATCTTCACCTTGCGGTTGAGGAGGCAAACTGGACTGCGGAGCCGGTGAACTCCTCGGTGCGTGCCTTAAGTCCAGGGCGGCTTCGTTGGAAATTCTTGGCTCCTCGACGGGCTGCCGAGGACTCTGCAGTCTTTGATGAGGCGATTGCAATCTCTGATGCGGTGACTC
This sequence comes from Cephus cinctus, assembly GCF_000341935.2. Classification (NCBI taxonomy): domain Eukaryota; kingdom Metazoa; phylum Arthropoda; class Insecta; order Hymenoptera; family Cephidae; genus Cephus; species Cephus cinctus. Next base: position 231,507 of record NW_014333276.1, on the reverse strand, counting down.
CATAGTGAGTCTCGCCTGTTCAAGATGTCGAGATGGATCCGCGGTGTTGGAGTGCGGTCTTGGCAGCTCTACTGAGTTAGATGGCGGCCTTGTTTGCTCGACTCTAGGCGATGGCGAATTCGTTGGAAGTCTTGGCGAGATTCCCACTGAACGACTCTCCTGTCTAGGCTGTGGCGGCTGATCGTTTGTCAGTCCAAGTACCTGGGCGGCGTACTCACCCTGGAGAGCCATTTCGGCACCAGTGAATGGACCTCCGTCACATCTCTTTAGCCAATAGATTCGTTGACTATGAGGCCTCGCATCCCTTTCATAACTTTCCCATTGTTGCAGGAGGAGAGCATAACAGAGACTACACGCCTTGACGGCTCCACTTCTGATACCTTCACCCCTATAACCATTAGGCGGTTCGTGCGACTCCAGGAATGGGAAATAAGGCTCGTTCGGCGCTGCACCAGGACTCGGCTTGACGCGGAGCCAATAGTGCTCGCCGTGGCCGAGGGTGCCGCAGACGAAGCATATTCGTGGCCCTCCAACATCATCCGCTGTCAAAGGATTGGGCTGTGCATTCGCGAGCGATTGCCCTTCAAGTCCCGGCTCATTCTTCACGTACAACTTGCTTTCCATCATGTCAGGAAACCATCGGGTCTTCTAGCGACCCTCGTATATCTTCGGATTGTGTACGCACGCCGTACACGTAAATCACTAAGCGTAGATATTAAAGTAGATTCGTGGTGCTGCACGTATCTGAAAGAAGAAGATAAAATGAGAGTTTATTTTTCATGTTAGCACAAGTGTTACAAAGTGGAAAGTAAAGTAGATAATGTTTTTTGTAAAAGGGATACTACAATTCTTGACCAGATTTAACGGCTGTTCTTTAACAGTTTAAAGAACATTGGTAGAAAAATATGTGTTGCGTGTAGGAGTTAAAGATACTTAACACAAAAAAGGCATTGGGCAAAGAGTAGGGAGAGTGAGTAGGAGAGAAGTAAAGTCAACATTAGTATTCCAGATTAGCACTCGACATCTGATCAAACTGTGAGTCTAAAATTGACTTGGTCTCTCATGCACAATGAGGTATCGTAGTAAGCATCCCCGAAATAAGACAGACCTTGTAGGGTACAATTTCTTTAGTACTAGTAGTCTCAAGAGCACTATTTCAAAGAGTCTGAGTTGTCTTATTGTATGCAAATGAGTTTATTTGGGTGCAGCTGTGACCTCATTCTCTCAACGGTGGACGGAAAACGCGTGGCATTCCAATATGTCAAAACAAAACAGGATGCACAACGATGGTTCCTTGCAAAGTAAAAAGAAATTAATTTGCAAGGTGCCTATCGTAGCAAATATATAAGAAAAGCTAAAACTAAATGAATGATAACAAAATTTGATTAGAGATATATATTCGCAGTTAACCAGTCGATCATAACTTTTACAGTAAAACTAATCTTGATAGCATATTCAATGCAAAAGCGTAACAAATTGACAAAGAGTATTTAAACTAAATAAGACAGACTGACATTGATTAAATTCTTACAGAACAAATGAAAGGGAAATAAAGATTTATGAATATTTGTGTAGACTAAAAGCTGTGTCATTAAATGATACTACATTAATTCAAATTCTGACATTCTTAGGTGCCAGCTGTAAACTGTATCTCTGAATAACACTATGCACTGCGAATAGCTTGTACTTTCACCGACACCGGCCAAGAAGTACCTCTTCGGATATCGGCAACAATAGAAAAACTTAGCAAAAGCATAATAATTCCAAAAATTTCGAGCTAAGCTGGCATTTACATAAGAATCCAACGACGAATGGTGCCAAAGTAAGTTCACGCATACTGTCACGAAATTCATCGAGTCTTAAGCTAAAAGATCTTTCTCGAGAGGATAATCGTTGAAAGAAACGTAAAAGACATTGGATAAATATTTAAATAATGATCGAGGAATATAATTCTGCATAAGCTGGGCAAGACACACGATCATACAATGAGCCCGAGCACAATGGTGGCAGGTTTCGTCGAGGTGTCTGATCGAAATGAGTTTCGATCAGAGCCAAGCTGATACCCATGCCCAGAAGAAGTTGCTCAAACGTATTCGAAGGTCGAGGTTATCTAGCGAAGCTACAGCTAGGAATAAAATGAAGAAAGGAATACTAAGGGACTAGCACGATTATCTGAGCACACTGGCCGTGCTGCTTCCGAAATACGCGGAGCCACGAGCATCACGACTCGATCCGCTCGTAATTTTCACGGGACACTCACACTTTCACAGTTCGGCCTAGGCGGGCAGAGCATCGCTAAAACGTCGGGGCGAGTCGTAGAAGGCGACGCGCACCACACAGAAAGATCAGGGCTCCCTTATCTCGGATTCTAGTCTCTGCCATACGTGCTCGAGCACCACACGGAGTCGCGGGGTGTCACCTTCAGTGTGCCGTTGCGCACCGTCACATACATATTTACACGTGATACGCACCGTTCCGATCGGCCTGGAGACACTTTATACCGTCGCGCACGTTACAAAAGCGATACGGTGTCTCGAGCTACTACGAAATATACATTTTACGACGGCACGGCTCCACAACTTAGGCTCATTCCACCGCCATGTTGAAAAATTGCAATAGGCTTCCCATGATGCCACGCAGCTTCATCATATGACAGTCCGCTCCGCTAGCCAATCACAGTGTGCGACGCATGCGTGCGCATACCGGGGCGCTAATGGACTGCTGCTACGAGAAAAACCGCGTAAATTTCGAAAAGCATCATTGTAGTTTAAGACCTGGCGAGACCGGCGTCGATTTTTTGAACTGCACCTTCGAGTCCGACCGGTTGTTAAAGAAAAGGATACCGTGTGAACGTTTTTACTCAAAAGAATCGCTAAATCTACGATCATCGCCTGCCCCGTCTTGATCCTGTAGAACTATCGAAAGCAATAGAACTTTCGAGTAACTTGGTTTGACCAGTAGTTTTTGGACTTGCGCAACAATCAATGTATTCTTTATCCATGTACTATATTAATAATAATAAAACAAATACTATTTGCTATTTGTTTAAAAATAAAGCATTTTGCTCTTAACTTAAAATACAGGCCCATCAACGGTGCATGTCTAGAAACCTGACTATAAATCCGAACCGATTTAAATCTTGTCTAACAATACCGCCTTCGTAAAAAAATATTATTTTCAGAGAAGCATCTAGAAAATTCGAGGAAGTTCAGTTTTACGGGCGTCAGAAACTTCGTGAAGAATGTGTCAAGGCCAGAAGAAGATGAAATAGAACGGAGCCTATAGCCAGAGGGCAATATGGACGCTAAACATCAAAGTATAACCAACAAGTAGGTATTATTCACATTTTAAGAAGAACTAGCTTCGCGAAGGTGAAACACAAGAATGTAAAAAGAATTATTAATACCCGAAAATTCGTATAACCGACGCAAAGCCAGTCTTGGAAACAGGTTAGTCCCCTCCTTGCCCCGTGAACTAAAGGATCGAACACGCCAGGCATTTACCGACATTTGCTAACCGCCAAGCCTGAGAAAGGGTCCCTTCCGCAAACAAACTTTCAGCAAATATGCCAAAATCAAACGAAAACGCCGAGTTCCTTTGTCGTTACTAATTACAAGCGGATGTCAATCCCCGTCCATGTCGCATTAGGAAAATTATAAAATCCAATATATTCCCAATACATAATTTATGCAATGATAACCACGACGCCAAGTACCTTTGACGCAGATAAGAAATAAATATTACGTAGATAAATGAGAACTGAAGTATAATAAAGAACCAGTCTGAAATATAAACTACAAGTTAGCCCAATTACGTCACCATATTTGGCAGTTGTAAAAATCATAATACTTTCTCCAGAGTCGTGAACACATTTCTATCATAAGTAGGATCTGGTTTAATTATGAAGCAGACAATTAAACACTTACCCAATTTAAAATTCGCTTGAACAGTTCTCGGCGATGCAGTCATTCGTTATTTTTTTTTTCATATTTTTTCTTTGCTATTTAACACGTCACTCCGACAGATGCTGTCGCGCAGCGTCCAATAGACGTAATGATAAGGATAAAATTGGAGGCGTCGTTTTCGACATTTTTAAAGCATAACAAACATTTGTAAAACTGTATAGGTTAGATGCAGTCATGAAATAAATATACACTGATAACGAATAGTGGTTTCACGATATTTAATCATCACAATGCGGGACATGGTTATTCTACGTATTTATTTCGTGTAGGGTTGCATCGGTCTTGTCGTACAATATTTTTTAAATCGTTTTCACATTTTTCTTCGCTTTTATTTATACCACCATCAATGAGTGGGACCCTGATGTAATACTAAAAAATAATTGGAAATACTTTAAAAATACTCTTTGCAAACGATGATCCTGCGGACAAGGACTGCGCGCCCTCCGCTACTAACCTGTCACGTCTCTCCACCGTTCTTTATATTTAATTTTTATATCTTGTTCTTATTTTTTTCTTCTTCCATTGTCTCTCCTCGCTACTACTATATGGATTAAACGCTCCCTACGCGCTACGACGTCTCCAACGATCTCCTTACAATTTTATACAGAGACGTAATCACAAGAAGTTATTACATTATAATTATATTATAGTTATTCTTTTTGTTATTGAATAATAATTATGTTAATAATAATAACAATCGTTAACCGAAAAGACACGCAGCAGTAGTACAAAGATATTTCTTGTGGTTGGGGGAAGGGGGCTGGGTTTTAAGATTAAAGAATTCAGTCCACTGCTTTCGAAGAATCCTCACTAAATCTACCGTACTACGTGGTTAACGAAAGTTAAAAAAAAAACAGCGAATAAGGATAACGAAAAGTAAAAGAAACTCGTAGAAAAATTAAACGTAATGTTAACTCTATGTGCCATTATATCGTGAGCCGGTTATTCGGATAATCCTCGTGAGGATTACGTCCTACACAACTTCTCCGACAACAGTGGCCTGACACGGCATTGCATTGAAATGTTTCACTAACTTCGGATTTAACATTGCCAAACCATGACGTATATCCCTCATCGCGTTTACACGTGACTACGCGAATAATTTAGATGGCCCAAGATTGGAATAGAAATAAAAAGTGTACAAACAGGAAAGAAAATAAAGTAAGCACAGCAATTAAGCTTCGAGAAGTGATAAGAAGAAAAATAGAACGAGTAAAAACTTAAAGGATATTTAAGCCTCGCGAACAGTTTACGTGTAAACGCGAGTTTACGTCGGTCGGCTGTATCACTTTTTATGACTTATAAATAATTATTAACTAGGTGTACATTTGCATTGATGTATGACTATAACAATTGCCACGTATTTCGCTTATTCTCACAGTATTCATCCGTTTTTTCTTTTTTTTTTAAACTTATTTCTTGCTCCTCAAACAATTTCATCCCTTTCACTCTTTTCACTTTCTCACACATGTATTCTCTCTCTTTCTCTCTATTACACACACGCTCTTCATGTGTAGTAGAATGCTCGCTTGGATCTAAGAACAAGTTCTATTCTAGTATATCTAACGGTGGTAAAGGGTGCGGTAACAAGAAAGTGAATTCTGTTCTATTACTGACGTCCATTTTGCTGGCTGCTAACAGGATAAAAAAGCTGGTGAACCAAACGATACGCGTAATATATTTATCGATCCCAGAATCGGAAGACTTTTCACAATAAGGCTTAGCACTATTCGAAAACTGACTTCTTTTCTTGAAATCAATAAGAATCGATATCTTCTAAAGATTTTTTTTTTTTAATTTAACGGTATAAATGCCAATATATATATGTATATACATATATATATATATGTATATAATTTATTAGTGTGTTTATAATCATCTATGGCTCTGTTTTATTCTCCTTTTACTTGTATGTTATTATGTCTCGCTCGATAGATTATCGCTGGTACACCAGCTTAGTGCAAATCGGATTTAACATTTGGTGAACTTATGACTTTTGCTCGGTTTGAACCCTCCTGAGGTCACGGAGGTTATCGCAACTTCTAATGTACATATAAACAGATATTACGGTAATAACGCTTGCTATTTGTATAGGATACTTCAGCAAAAAAAAATTTTCCTAATAAGGTTATCCCGCGTGTCTCATTTTCTTTTCACCTTCATTCTTTTTCTCTCTCTCTCTCTTTTCATGTAATGCAAATCTTTGCATCCTCCCTGTTTACTGTAGCTCCAATGCCTCCTGTCGGGAGAGAACAGGAAATGCAAGAGGATAAATATCGAGTTTCCTACGAAACTGGTTGATAACAAGGAGAACGTAATTTTTATCTTGCACGACTCTATGGTACAAAGAGAAATTGAGACCCGTCGAGTAAACTACTGTACTGGTCATATGTTTAACCCTTATCACTCCAACCAGCAGTACTCCTGGAGTGATAAGGGTTTGACTGTACTAGAAATATGTTTATGGAAAAGAAAAAGAAATATAAAATGCAAGGATTGTCGTCGACAGTCAATGACTATTCGTTCTTTTTCTCTTTTGAGACTATCTCATAAAATCTTAATAAAGACGACGGTTTCCTATTACAAAATCATTTCATTTCTCATTTGCGCACGCAGAAGTCACGACAATACCATTTCATTGAAGGATCCTTTACAAAACAGGAATATTATGACAGTGGTTTTTCAAGTGGTACAGAGCTATGTGTTATGTATAGCGTATTCGAATGTTATAACAAATATACAAAGGGTCAGTTGTTTCGATAAAAGTTTCGACCCCTGCACTCTCGGGCAGCGTCTGAGTCAGAGTTAAACCGCAGACGAAGAAAAAGAAATAGAAGAACAAAAAGAATGAGAGAAAGAGAAGAATATCATAAAGAAAGATAGCAAAAGAGAGGGGGAGAGTGAGAGAAAAAAAGCGAATTTCCGTGAAACACGTAAGCAACACATTGGTCCATTTATCACTCGTAGAAAAGAAAGAGAAAGAGGATATGTGAAAAAAATAAAATAATAAACTGTCCCTTATGGACTATTTCAACTTTCATCCTTGTCAGCGACATAATTCCTATAAGTAAAACGCGGCACTTCGTACCATAAATTCCATTATTATTTCCTATATCGCGTCCTCATTTCTTTTGCCTCTCCCACTCTCCGCTTCGTTTTTCCATTTATTTTATTTCTACTTGCATACGCTTTACGCGAAAAATTCTTCTCCACGGTTAAAACTTTTAGCATCGAGTTACCGGCTAGAATGGACCGTGATGTCGTAAGTCGCATAGTCATCGCCAATAACCGTGACATTCCGGTTTAGCGGCATGGAGTTTTATTTCGACCTGACTGTCGTCCCAATTTCTTAACGAAAACTATAATTTTTATTTAGCTCGAAGCAGGAGGGAAAAATATAAAAGAAATTCCTTTGTTTCGACTACGAAAAGGTGTACCTGACATTCACAGCTAAAACGGATAGACGCAGGTTAAGATATAGTAAGAGAAAAATAACGAAAAGAAAAGAAAAAGAAAGAAATAAAGAAGAGGGTTACAGACAGATGAGAAAAAGAATAAGAAAAAATAATGGCCTATGTCACCGTTCGTTCGCGGATACCATTATCCTGAGGTCACTGCTTATACAATGAGAAGACATTTGGTTAGAATTAGTAGGCTTTAGGAAAAGCTACGCAATATCCGTGAAATATTATCCTCGGAAACGCGCGTTTAATACGTAATGCGTCCGGCGTCAAGCGACTTCAACATTGTAGGGTGCGCCTGTCATACGCATACGACATTATCACTCTCCACGTGCGCGTACAAAAAAGCTTGTCGAACATGAGCAATTAAATAGAAGTGAATCGTGACCAAATGAAACAAAATTTGTCAAAATAGTTTCCCATTAAAAATTAAAAAAGAAAAGTTGCTCTTATTTACATCGCGTTCAACGTTATTGTTACTGAAAAAAAAAAAATAAATGTCGCGGATAATACGACTGTCTCCATATTACACGAATACAAGGAATTCGATTCCCGAAGGAAAGCGTGATGTTTGAATCGCTCGGACACAAGCATGGCGATAATTAACTTTCTTGGGGGGGTAAATAATCAAGCGATAGGAAAATAATTGTAAATCGTTAATAACCTTCGCGGCAAATGAGAATTTCGCCATTTTTGTTTCATCCAATTCAAACATACGGCCTCTCGATACGACACGTGAAAATCCTGAAGATTCTATTAATGGCGCTGCACTGACGCTTCGCGCGGCGTTCTCAAATATTATTGTTGTTGTTATTCGTCTCATTTCCAGTGAGAATCCTTTCCGCGATACGTTCCGTTGTGGGCTTCCTGGTGGGTACGAAGGTGGTCTCCATCGCGTCGTTGGGGCTCTTCGGATTCTGCTTGTCCACGTGGGTCAATTCAATGGGCAGATAAATTGTCCGACAGTGACCTATGTCGGCTCTGCACAGAGGACATCTCTCGCATCTTCTGGCGCAGTCGAGGCAAGCCACAGCGTGTCCACAGGGAAATAGTGCAGTGTCCAGAGTGCGGTCCATGCATATACGACATAGCATAGCGTCCAGGAGTCTGGCCAGGCACTCCCGAGATTCCTACAAGAGAACGTGAGACAATAAGATCGTACATCTCAATAAATAAAGCTAATAAAGCAAATAATAATGAATTAACCAAAATACCTTGCATTTTCGATTTTGACAGTCATCACAGTCATGCCTGTCTACAATTTCATTTTCCACGGGTAATTCAATATTGGCTTCCTCGCAGTACAATGCTCTCCTTGCATTGTCGTATACCTCTCTGCAGGTCCTGCGAATATCGAAGACGTACTTCTTGCCCAGAGTGGAGTCCTCGTTGAATATAGAAATAATAGTTCCCTAGTGGGGAATTAAGGTCTACGGTTAGAAGTACTCAAGTTTCGCGATAACAAGTACGTTTATGGATTTCGAGATTATGCATTAAAAATATTCTACTACCTTAAGGTCGCGGATGAACTGCGCAGTGACGGCACTCCTCACAGTCTCGCAGCTATAAAAGGCATGTTTCTCCGTAATAGCTCGATATAATCCACTGGCAGACTGGCTGGAATCCAGTTTAAAATCTAAAGACGTTTCCTCGCCGTCCAGAGACAAATACACCAGGTGGAACATCCTCCGTTGGGAAGTGGCGCTTTGTATAGCTGTGTACGGTATGCTGAAAGATAAATGAATTATTTAGCTGCGAGCGATGCGAGAGGGAACTGCATTGCCGGAAGTCGAGAATCTGACTTTGATAGCAGTGAATTAGAAATGACACGTGCTGCCTCTACCGTGAGAATACAAAACGACCAAGCGATTCGACAACGTAGTCGTAAAATCACTGCCTTCTTTTTTATTTTTTTTTTCTCATAGACAGACGCAATTTGAACTATAGAAATTCTGACCAAGTGGAACCTCCACGAGGTTAGCATTGAGAATTCACTGACACTGCATAGTCAGAATCTCACGAACTGGGTCACCCATCATCCATTCGTTATCAGGATCGATCGATAACGTCTACTTCAGGTTAATTAAATCATTATCAGAATTAACTAACGTACTTCTGTGTCTCCTCGTCTTGTCCCCGATAAACCGTAATGCCGTGTGGACCAACACCGATCATCGAGACTCCATTATAGCCGAATTTACTGTGAAACATCTCTTGGCCAAACGTATCCAAGTTCGAGACTTCCTTCAGAAGCCAATATTCAGCAGTGGATGCCTTCATGCCCTGAAAATAAATTTATTCGTCATTGGTCCAAGTGCACAGTGACGTCATTAAAATCAGTCCTTCCCACAACTGTGTCTCTTTTGTGTATATCGCTAATAAGTAAATCAATCTAGAACTCGAGGTCGTAAACGCACCTTGATCTCCTTGTGCTGCTGCACTATACGATGTAGGAAATCCTGCGGTTTTGCCTCGCAAGGTTCTATCGGCTGTATCTGACAGCACTGTGAGTACAGTGCATGTGGGGGTAGTAAGGCATCGTAATCACCACCCTCGGCCTGAGCTATCAAAGCGACCAATCTCGCCACGGAGGACCAATCCGAAACCTTCAGTCTTCCCTCGACGAGTTCGAGACGGGAGTGCAGGTAGAATTGATGTCTGTAATTAAAGGAAAAAAAATTGTCAGACATTAACATTCATCATGACGGTCAGGTCGACATTGCGTGATTTAGATAAGGTACGGGACTGGTCATTTTTGAATAATTAAACGGTTTCCTGTATCTGCGTCAGACTACAGAAAAACAAATTTACGCTTGTATGGCGTTTACTGAATCTGCGCATAAATTTTGGTTGAACATGAAAACCAGTGTAAAGATACGTGTGAAGGACAATGTACTGTGTTGATATTTTTCTATAAACGGAGATATTTTTTTCTGAAATTCCTATGGGGATTTGATCTTGAGCAATATTGAGAGGGATATTGTTACGTAAGGTTGGTACCGTGTCCTATGTTATTATAACGAGTAGGTTTAGTCAGGGCTACCCTGAAGCAATAAACCTTAACGTCTCTGGACTCATTGATGTTTCATACCTTTGGCAAGCAATCTAGAAATACATAAGACCTTGCTGGAACGACCTGTAGGTAACTGGTCCATGGCGATATTAGAACGTCCTATAGGTATATACAGAGAATAGTATGTAAGTGCATATAGGTGGGTGCAATGCAGCGTAGTAATATCCATTCGTTGAGTTATAAGGGGGATACCAAGCACTACGTAAATTATGACTGGTATTAAGGTACGCTTTTACGGCTGGCTTTACCCTGGGATCATCGTATTATGGAATTAGTTTAAAAATTGAGCATTTGATAAATTCCGGTAATACCCATTTCCGGAAAGCTGGATCAAACTGTTTAATCGAATTTAATATTTATTGTTTCGAGCTAATCTATATATTTATTCGATAAACCGTAAGGACTGTCCGGCTGAAATGAACCTGTCACGTTTGACAGCTGTCAGATCAAAAATTTAAGGCGCTCGATAATATTTTATACAGGGTCCGATCTTTTGATATGAATGATAAATTGTCAGGGGGATCGCAAACGTTGAAATATATAACGCGATCAATCTCCAGTAGAGTGCGATGTCGCTTAATTGTCACACTGACAGAGCTCGACATGACGTGTTTGCGTAATTGCCAATATCCCCAAATACCATTATCCCAGATTCGCGAGAGATTCGCACGGATTTTCAGCCGTCTATCGAAAGTGTCAGCTGTAGCTATAACGTGATTCTCCGACTGACCGGAAGTGAATTATAAAATACGAGAAAATAAGTAAAAGGCCAGAATCGGGTAATTCAATCGGTAGTAAGTTCGAAATTTGGATTAAATTAAACTATAAAATGACATTTTTTTAAATAAAAAAAAAATTCCTCGATAACTTTTAATTTTGACTTAAACTTTTTTTTTCAGCTACCATTAAAATTCAATTCTACGAATGACACCTTCGTGGGACAGTCTCTTCTGAATCCGTTCGTACTAAAGAAAGTTTCACCTAGGATGGCTGAACTTGCTAAAGTCCCTGTGCTCTGTGTCAGCCACGCTAGAAAGTAGCTGCGGTACTTCTGAAACAACGAGTCCAACTCGTGGATGCTTAAGCAGCCTTTCGTCGGCCGGTATATCGGAGCCGGGGTTGCTGCCGGAGTAAGGTGAAACGGAAATAATTAAAGTCTAAAACAGTCCCATGGGGGACTCGGTGATATTCGTTGAGCAAAGTAAAATTAACAATGGCAGTTTAATAGCCGTAATCGTTGAAACTTCCATTGGGCTCCTTGAATTTGCCTATTATAAACTATAGTACGTTATAGGTTATAAAGTCCCATGGGTATAAGGCTTCTTCATTCATAAAACGACTACGACTTTCCACTTCCGGTCTGATGATCCTCGTTATTAACTCGCTCCATTGAATTGCAGAAATCACTGAGTCCACTTTCTTCCTTTACCGTAATGGGACCCCCCGTTGTACAGGATACTGAGTTATCTACGCTGAAAGAGAGAAAGAAAAAAAAATCCCTAAACACGTAGACCACTTGCGCACTCTGGTGGTGGGGATAAGGGTTAAACAGTGTTACCAGTTTCTGTACACTCTCACCCGCGGGAATAATCGACGACTTTACTCCCTTGTTGCATAATGTACTATTACAGTACAGCCTTTTCTTCGTCGACCTCAGGAGTTAATTAGAAAGCACGAAGAGCCGGTATGCGCATGCGCAAAAAAAAGGACTGACTAACTACCTGCCTCTGCGGAAGCTTTGTCGGTTGAGCCGAAACTTTTGGTTCGGTTAATTTTAGGGCGGTCGCCGACAACTAGACGATACGAGAGAGAAAGAAATAATCAAGTGGGAAAGAGAGAGCGAGTGAGAGGAAAGCATAACAAACGGTAGCGTCACATAAATAATACATTACGGGCGAAGTTGTCCTTTCGCTGGGAGTCGTTTTTGAAGTTGCGCACCTCATGGCCCAAACTCCCGCCTGTTAGGAGTTACGATGGCTGAGTCGGTAGACGGCAAATTAGTTTTGGCTCGGGTTATGCAATTGGTATGAAATGAACTCGCCGCTGCCCGTGCGTTCGGGCGACTTCAATATCGCGTAGTGGGAATGAAAAGCTGGATTGAAGGTTGACGTAGATAGTTTTGAGTAATTACTACAGGACGATAAATAGAATCGCAAAGGTCGATGAGCTACGATTTTTCATCCCTTCATCTGGTGAGCTTTCAAACGATTAATCATTGTTGCGGCGTAATTAATGGCTTCTACGAGGAAGCCAAAGCTTCTTGGCTACCATATGTATGTACGTGGATATGGAGTATACGGGGTTAGATACAGGCAGCTTATATTTATAGATGTGTATATATGTATATACATATATACATATATATGTATACATATCCAAAATGTGATTACGTGCACCGAGTATTATGTTGCAGTTTTCGTTCTTAGTGAACTCTTTAATTATTGTTTGTCTAATCCTCAAGTGCGAAACTTGTATGGAAAGGTAGAGACGAAAGACTGATGCCTTACCGGTAATTAATTAGGTGTTGAACCACGCTCTGGTCCGATGGCGCTGCGAGCGGTATGTAAGTACTAGAAGATCTTCGCTTCGAATATTACGTTTCCATCGTGCTGGATTTAAGTTGGATTAACCAATCATGTGCCATATTTGAGATGAATATTCGTTTATGGTTGCACGCGGTTGGTTTATCCAACTTAATTCCTGCATGATGGAAATATGGTGAAGTTAGGTGAATCCTTGCAGCATCTACTCGTATGTACAAAGTGGAGATGAGGGTTTGAGTAATTTGATTATTTAAATAATTAATCGTAATGTAATAGATGATTTAAGAATTACTCAAAATTATAAGGTAGGTGATTCGGTTGGTATATAGACATTTCTTGACACCAATGAATTGTGGGTAATTGATTTTTCATGCATAGTACTTTCCTCCAGATTTCTGCATGGAGAAACTGTAGCAAGTATTTCGTAAGCTTTGTGAATTTTTACGTTTCTGTTGAATGTTCGAATTTTATGGACGAGTTGGCCCGCGGCGTGATAATGGAATTTTAGAAGCAGCTTGAAGAATATAGCATTGCCTCGTGAAAGGGAGTAAAAGGGATAAAAATATAAAAAAAGAAGAGTGGGTTTACGAAAAAAAAAAAAAAAGAAAAAAAATCGTATTTTTTGAAAGAATAATTTCGTTATTTCTTCGAATAAAATTTACATATGAGAAAATTCAAATACGGGAGTATTCATGGGAAAATTCGCCCTTGCGAAATGCGCCAACAGAAATGCGAAAAATCGTCTGGCTACGGAGGACAGAAGTTGGGGGGATTCGCATCGAAGATGATCTGCGAATAAATCTCAGCGGCATTCACGGGCATATCTTAAAGTTGCGGGAAAGAAAGAAGAAAAAAAATGGTCCTGCGTGCTTTCGAATGAAGGAGCCCTTAACTCTCCAATAAACTTCGGAGAGTGGAAAGAGTTTCTAGCGACGATCTCGTGAGACTTCGAGAGTAACAAGGTAACAGGGTTATGTCGGTAAGGCAGATACCTAGAATAAAAGTCAGTGAGATTTGCGAGAAGAGCAGAGCACTACTGAGATGCGGAAAATGACATTTCGTATAATAAATAATCCTGACTGTAACACCCCTTATTTTCGAGCACCGATCCTTTGAAGTAATTATAAAAATTGTTAAATCTTAAAAAAAAATTAAAAAATTTTACTTTATCCCACCCCTTCAGGATTATCCGTTGAAAGCTTCACTTTATTTTTAAAGAGATTAACCGGTGTCTCCACTTACTCGTACCTCGACTGAAAATCGACAAACTATTTCTCAGGTACTTGGAAAGTTCCTTCGAGAAATTCTACTGGATCGACGAGGAGTTAACCTGAAACCAGGATAAATTGGAATACCAATTGTTCGAGCGTAGACAGTAGCAGATCGTCGGACTGTAGAAATTACTCATGAAACTTCAAGGCCGATTCACGATGAACTTTACCAGACACTCGCCGGGACCGCCGGGACTATTTGTCAAGTTGACCCGAACGTTAGTACAGTAACGTTAGGGTGGAATACACTGAACCTCGACTATTGTTTCACATCCTTCCAAGGATGAAACTTCTAATGGCACGACAATGGAGGAAAGCTCTCGGACGCGTCTTGCACCCCAAGTACAGAGAATACGAGGGGGATATATCCTTTACGTGTTCCTAAGAAGGATGGCAAGTAGCATCCCACAGTGAGTCGGTTCTCACGAGTCTTTTTGGATTTATTTACAGTTACGAGAAAGAGGGAAAAAAAAGAGGTCCAAAAGTAAAAGAAGAAGCACCCTGGCTTCTAAATCCTTAAGGAAGCAGGAAAACTTCATTGGATTAGTCGACTTAACCCCATTGCCAATTACTTTTCAAATTTCTCCCTGAGATTAGGGGACGTGATATTTATTCATTAGAAACAAAGAGAACACAAGAAATCCCCGCATAAGACTAAATAATGAATTTACATTGTCAAGGAGTATAAACAGAGAATTGGATAATCAGAATTTAAAAGGAGTATATACACAGATAGACAGGATATACGGAAAGACAGGAGCAGACCTACCGTCCCTCCCCTTGCTTTCTTATAATCCACGCGCATGCGCACACGCGAAACCGCGCCGTCCGCCATTAATTACTCAGCTAATCTAACACAGCCGATCTGCCGCGACCGATTTTAATCCCAGGAAAATTAGTTTCGGAATTATGAAAGCGATATTGCCCGGGCATTTCCGCCCTGTCGAACGTACAACTATTAATTACGTCCGCTCTAATTTAACCCGGGCAAAATCCTGCCAGGCATACGCTTGGATTTTAACCATCGACCCAACTTAATAATGCTCCTTGATTCGGGAGTGATATACTGGGATAACGGTTGAAAGCCTTTTGGATTATGTTCCAAATGATAAAACTCATCTGGTAGGATTATACCAATACTCCTACAATAGCAATACCCATAATAAATGTATCTACGTGTACAGGCTTGCTAGAGAGTTACATGCATCGAATGTATGTACAGATGATCCAGGAAGTAAATTTTACAGAGGAAATTTCATATTACAATTATTATTTCAGTACAGGTTAGGTTAACTTTTCTTCTCTCTCTTTCTCCACACTCCCAGGGGAGTCGCGTTAATTTTGCAGATTCATAGAGGAAACTGCTAACTTCGTCTATTCGTATGTACCGGCCTGTACGTGGTTCAAGGCTGGAAACGCATCGACAAGCGTAATTCAATTTCATGCGGCGTACCTGACGTATTTGGCTTCAGTTCAGATTTGGTTCAACTTCGAGCTATCCGACTAATATATACAGGGTGTCCCACGACTTGTTCCGCAACGGGCACTGGCATATTCTCCGTTGAAAATAGAAGAAAATGCAATTTGTCCGAATGAAATCGGTTGCAGCGTTCTCGAGAAAATAAATATTAAAAATTTAGAAATATCATCATGTCTCATGTTCGATAAGTCATAGTCTAATGATAATATTACAGTTTCTACTTGAGTGAATGTGTTCACAGACACAAACGCCCGCCACTTTCCTTTTCTACTGCTATTGTTTTCTTTTGGCGATGATTGGAACTTACTTAAAATTATGATATTTCTAAATTTTTAATATTTACTTTCTCGAGAACGCTGCAACCGATTTCATTCGGACAAATTGCATTTTCTTCTATTTTCAACGGAGAATATGCCAGTGCCCGTTGCGGAACAAGTCGTGGGACACCCTGTATATATTAGTCGGATAGCTCGAAGTTGAACCAAATCTGAACTGAAGCCAAATACGTCAGGTACGCCGCATGAAATTGAATTACGCTTGTCGATGCGTTTCCAGCCTTGAACCACGTACAGGCCGGTACATACGAATAGACGAAGTTAGCAGTTTCCTCTATGAATCTGCAAAATTAACGCGACTCCCCTGGGAGTTTAATTAAGTCGCAAGAGTGTGTATACAGCAAAGGCGCGATTAGAATTCGTAGGTTCATTGCCGTCGCTAATTAATCGGCGGGTATCGCTAGACAAAGGTGGATGGGACTTCAAGAAGACGAGTGATGGAATTCCCTCGCTAAACTCTCGCGCCCCAGTAACCTAACGTACAAAGGGCTTCTTCGTTACCGGATAGAGCCAGTGGATGGGGCTTAAAGCGTCTAGCGCTGGCGATGAATCCAAGCCTAACCTAACCCAACTTAGACGAAAACACGTCGTATAGGAGCATAAGCAGCCAGTGGCTAACATATCCACGAGTATGATTGCAGGACTTTAAAAACCTTTGAAAAAGCTTAATGTCCCGGGGCGCTTAACGACAAGTAATCCCGTTACCAGTAACGAGGTTAAAGGTGCGTTCACATTGGCATCCTACGAGGATAGATCAGTTCACAGGTGTACCTTGGTCTGCTTTATATATTTTTGTTAGCTCAATTCGATTAGTACTTAGAAAAAAGAACCGAAAAAGTACCACAAGTACTTTGACTAACTTGGGTATTCGAAAGTCTACCCCCCTCAGCTCCTATACCCGCCGCCAGAACTTGGCAAACTTGCGCGCGATGGCCAAATATTCCTGCATGAAATCCAATATCGAGCAGAAGCCTTTCGTTCCTGACGATACTATTGCAATAGCGACTGATTTATATTCACGAAGCAGCCCCAGTCAGACCACCCTTAGTCTGACTGGAGACTAACCTTATGAGCATGATCTTTATTTTTCTTATACGCAGTGACCTCTCTCGTTCTTCATCGACACGAAGATTCTTCTTCCTGTTCGGTACCAGCGCTTCTAATGCTGTCAATAGTACCGAACGACAATGAGAACAACCCTATCTCCTTTTACTCACCCTACGTTCCAGCCAACCCTCTGCTACCCCATTGTTTTTCTTTTTCCATCCTTTCCGTAGCGCGGCTACGTACACTCTTCTACTTTTCTACGGATTCCAATGTTTTTGCTGTATCCCGATATCCCGTCTATATTCCTTCCCATTGGCGTAACTACGCCCAATTTCGCCCTCGCCCTCTAGGGAACCAAGGAAGCTCGACGGGCGAGTTCACCCTCGATACTTCGAATCCTCAGTCTTCTGCTACCTTATTGGGTTAGCCTGGACTCCGAGAAAAATAACACTTATAACTTGTAAGACGTTGACCGACCCTCAGGATCTCAGCAGTGTATTTTCCAGGCTGTCTAATACAGGCGACCCGTCAGGACATTCCCGAGGGATGTGGAATTAGCTGTCTGATACAAAAAATTCGGACTGAACCTCCCGGAAAGGTTTTCGTCTTGGCGCATCCCCTCCTGCTCCCGGGGTACTGGGACACGGGTCCTACTGTCAGTAGATAAGACGGACATTGCTGATAGAATTAATTTAACGTACGATATAGATAGGGAGTACAGTCGGTAAGAAAAATATAGGAGCGTTGGCTCACAGTGTGATAAAGTATTCTGAGGTATTCCCATAGGGGGTGGCTATCCCCGAAAAGTAGCTAGGGATACGTAGTGCACGTGAACAAATAAAAAGCCAAGCTGATAAAATACCGCCCGATGTTTGGCATTGTGTTATTGAACAGGGAATTCGCGGATTTCCCAATCCTGTGAATCCTGCGACTCAAAGGTAATAGTTGGAAAATGATGTACCTATGTGTATCCCGAGAATAAAGGGTCGTAAATACGAACGGATAGGCGGAACGACCCCTAGGGAGAACCACGGCCATAAGGAAGAGGAATCTCGGCGAAAAGTTTTGTTTTCCCCCCATTGACAGAAAAAAGTCAGTTAAGAATTCCTTATACGAGAATCGTACGTTCTGATGGATGAGACTCGATTTTATTCGTGTTACGTGAATTTTGTTTCATCGTTACGAAAAATTCAATACCTTCCGAAAACGGACGTAACGAAATTCTTAAAGTTCCAATCGAATCACGTGGACACCGTGAATAGTCTGACTGTAGTTAACGTTAATCTCGCAAGGAAACTTGTACCTGCTATAGCCTTACTTAAGGTAACCCGACACGACCTAACCTAACGCAGCGTATAAACTCCTGCCTTAACACAAGTAAATTCTCCAGCTGAAACCGTCGACCTTCTGAGAGACACTGTAGCATAATTAAATCTGGCCCACGTCAGATTAATTTTCCACAGACTTACCCACGGCTTCGTGCTTTTAGCCTCAGTCCGCAGGACTGCCAACCATCCGGTAGACTCAGGTCGCAGACCGTGTACGTAATGCAGTGGCGCTTTGCGAGCACCGTGTTACGTTCTTTTTGAATGAACCTGTATTACTCGCTTCCTGGTCCAGTACATCAAACCTCGTGCTTTTTTAACGGGATAAAAACTCGCTTTACATGCACGATGCGCTTGAGTCGTTCGACCAACAGTTTTTCTCGCGTTTACTATATTGTGTATGGTAAATATACGAGCAAATTTTTTACATGACGATGATTGCAAAATTTCATGATATATATAGTGATTATTTTATAGGCAACTACATACTACTAGTCTTGCCGAAGGATACGAAGTCGAGTAACATGGAAATTTTCTAGGGATAAAAAAAAAGTCTTTAATAATATCCAGTGATATTGTTCTGATAAAAATGAAAGATCTCGAATAACGATTATCGATACTTTAATGTGTTTTTTTCTAAATATCGATTAGTATCGAGGCATCGAATAACTTCGAAATGTATTTGGCTCTCTCACCGTGATTTCCCACTGGAATTCGGATGCACCAGATTTAAAGATCAGCATGGCCGCTATTTTGTATCTTCGCTATCCACTCTGTGCCAGAAATCTCACGCTGATTAAAATGCCAAAACCAGTAATGGTCGATGGAGCGTCTCGGGATATACCAACCTACATAGGAAAACTATCGGCTTCGTTTCATGAAAAGGCTTTTTCAAACGGACGCATTCCGCATACCTTCTAAACCTTTGCGAAATATATCGAAAGAATTTTACTTATCCGAATCTGATTCAGTGTTGTGAACGAGCCTTAAAGTTTTTCTCCTTCCTCAGGGAAGATTGCGTTAGGTCAGGACGGGTGTGTCGCGGCTTTAAAATTAAAACAACCTCCGCCCACAACGTATTTACGGCTGCGCGGATTATATGAGGATTTACTCAGGCAACTTAGGGAAGTCGCAAGCTGTAGAAATTCCAGTGCGAAAATAACGAATGATCCTGCTTGTTGTCAAGACTCGCGAAATACGTATTAAAGAGAATTTACTTTTTCGTTGTTGGTAATAATACAAACGTGCTTGTATTCTTCATTCATTTCAATATAACGGTATAAAACGATTTGACGGTCCTTTACTATTTTCTTCCCACTGTCCGCGTCCCGTTGGAAAACTCGCGATTCTCTCCGACGAACGAATTCGCGATTCTCAAACAAAAGCGTCGCTCTCATGGATATCACAGTTATAAATTGCTTCGATAACTGCTGGCTAAAAGAGCAACAATCGAGTCACGTCGTTTTATGTTTTTCTGCGTATTATTGCGTTCTTTAATTTATCACTTGATGAGAAAACGTTTAAATAAAAAAAAAAAGAAAAAAATAAATAAATTCATGCTTCCGACGAAAACACCATATAGGAATGTATAATTAAGTTGAAATTTAATAACAAAATTATAGCAATTAAAATGGACGATATAAAGGTATACTGTGAGTTTTGGTGTTTTAGTAATATAAAATAGAATTTATATCTTTTAAACAAGTTTCAATTCCTGAATCACGTTTCTCGTAAAAGCGCAGTATAACATTTTTCATATTCTTCAGCTAAATTTCCCGAGCAATATAAACGAGCGGAACGTTTCACTCTTTCGAAATTGCATTCTCAAGAAGGAAACAGCAGATCCGTAAGTAACTGCGCTTAAATTTGTTTTCCTTCCTCGCAAGAATTACGCACACAGTCAAAAGATCTTATGATCCTTTGAAGTCAAACTTTTAATTCTTCAATGTCTCCGACTCGTTGACTTTTTCAACTTTTTACCATTTCATCTCCTAGCTCGTTAATTTGCCCGATGATTACGCCTAACCCTTTCGCTACGGCAGTCCGTTCCGCGGGAGTAGCGCCACTGAACGGGGCACTGCGCTTACGTCTTTCAATGGCACTTTGGAATTGTCTTGTATGTATACTTTTTTAAGAGTTATGTAACTGTTTCGTCATATTATATAGAAAAATATAAAAATGAGTATATTGTGGGCATTCAGAAATTTACATATTAACAAAGCAGTAGATTCTGTGCTACCAACGAAGTCAGGGTAGGTGGTCTCGCGGCCGCCGGCTATATCCCGCGCTCGTAACGAAAGGGTTAATGAAGTCGCTGAAAAGAAAAGTTTCCTAATCCATGCGACATGGTGTACAAAGTTTTCGCGAGTTTTGAATCTCGCGGTAAAATTCAAATCGTACAGAAACCCAACGAAGCGTGAGAAAATTTAGCCATGGCTCACGTAGTATACATAGAAGGTATAGTGTCAGTATATATATACATATAATGTCTCACCTGGTGGCTTCTTGCAGCAACAGGTGTGGCGGTACCCAAAACTTGACCCTTAGGGCGAACCTTAAAGGCGCGACACCACCGCCAGTTTGTCTCTCGATGGGATTTCTGAGATTTAGCCAGAGTTCCTCGCCCTTGGCGTTCTGATATTTCAACCCGAAGTAATCGCACTCCTTGCTGATCCCAAGGCAGTCACATGCCTGAAAATAAATGACGTCATTAATAATGGAACTTGATTCCATAAAAAAAGGAGGAAAAAAAAAAGATTAAACCCTTATCGCAAATCGCGCACAACTGCAATATTAATTTTTGCGAATTTTATCCAGTACAATAATTCTCACGCAAGGACACGCGCGAAACAATCTCTCCCGTAATTAAACGTTTATCAGGCGCAACACCCAAAGCCACGTGCAGTCTGATTAATTCTCGTAAAACCGCGAGCGATTTCGCGCGCTGCGCAAAACCGCACTGGCAAATAACCGTGTAACAAATAGTATACCCATAATTTAGAAACTTCCTACGACCTTCGCAAGTCGTTTGCTGATCTGGGTTTTTACGTAGCTTTAAAAGGCGCGTATAAGGTAAGCGATAACGGCAGGCAGAGACCTTCAAAATTTATCAGTAAAAAAATTTGTCAGTAAAAAAAAAATACAAAAAACGCATATCGTAAATAATGCAATTCCTATCGAATCACACGTGGCCTTCGAATAATATCCCTGACATATATGCTACAAGATGAAAAAATATATTTCAATGTAAAACCATACCCTTGTTTACTTTTTTTTATATATTTAGTGTTCGATCTGTCAAAAAAAAAAAGATATTTTGATCTGGATCAAGTATATGTATTTTTATATCCGCAATGAAAAAAAAAGTTCTTGGCATACCAATCTTTATATATGTAACTCCAGTGTTTACTTATCCCATAAAGTCGCTTGTCGCGAACACGTGTTCTGGGTGACCTTAGAATAATTTAGCAAAGACACCGACGGAATGGCATGCTGGATTACGATGGTTGCCAACTGCGCGATCGAGCTAAGGATTTCTTCAAGCTTTGTAAATTACATTGGAATTAAATTGGCGACAAGGTAAGCGAGATTTTTAAAATACTGTAGGACCTTAAAAATTATATTTAGAATCTTAACCCTAAACATCATATTTGATCCTTTTTCCATATTTGAATTGACTACGCTAAATATGACTCTGAAGCAAGGGAACGTCTCAGGCTTGTCTCCAAGATCGTGTGAATTTATCTAATTATAATTATAAAATTTGCATGTTAAATCGACCGGGGCTTTAAGGTTAAATTTCGTGTCACGAATTCAATTTAGATCGTGACCAGTTTCTTTCCTTGTGAAATTAGAGGTTAGGTGTACCTCTTGTTCAGATTGGTCTTTCTACATTGTGAAATAGAACCGTATGGAAAAACAGGGCGTGGATATCGAGACAGAATAAAAACGTTTGAAATTTAAAAGGTGGATATATGTATGCGTTTCATGAATAAATTATTTTTTGTATCTTACACAAAGATCGGAGCATTTATTTCGGAATCTTTTAAGTGTTTCATATCGGTAGAAGGTGTCCGCTGCCAGAATCGTTCCTCTGAGATAAATTCGAGATGATGTTTCGGTCCTGAAGAAATCATACAGGATGGACAGAGTCCTCGAGATGATAGATACAGGCAACTATGGAATTTTATAAAGAAAAAAAACATACAGAGAACGTGCGAAAGTATCTTGGTCGGTTCTTTAGCCGAAATTTTAGTACCGAGGAGCTTTTTCTGGTTGTGACGCGAGGACGTATTTTTTGCAGGATACCGTCGTTTCTCCGGAAACGTTAATTCCATCGAGCATACGAATCTCTATTCCGTTTCAAAGCCGCTCGCCGGTCGCCGGCAAAAAGTTAGAGATTTGGAAACACGTGTACATGTGTACAGTACGCGTCAGCGATATGGCCTGTAGCGTGGATGCTGGATAATGAGTACTTGACAGCGGTTTGGAGAACGCTTTTGACGCTTACTGTACTTACAAATATAGGAGTAGAAAAAAAAATTGGAATTAAATTGATCAGTTACGTAATTATCAATTACTTTGAATAGATTACGAACGTGTAACTATTCTATAACATTTTTATATGAAACTTGTAAATTTTACTTAAAATTACCAATTTTCAAAAAAGACTACGTTTTTGAGGAAATTATTGATTATCCGCCATTTTTAATTCATTCGCAGATCTCGGATCCTTTTTGTCGTTCTCTATAGATCTTCAGCTACCTTTTCTTGCCCTTTATCCCTTTATCGGAACCCTGTCATTTTTACAAAGCAAAAACCCACGTCTCCCTCCCAGGCCTACGAGTAACGGATTTCCTCCCTATAGAAAGAGTGACTAGCGCGAAACTAAAAGCCGCAAACAAGGGAAGAATCTCCCCTTGTGCCACAGGAAGCGACGATTCCACGGACGATTTGACGGAAAAGTTCGGACTTTCAATCCGCGCCGTTAAATCGACAGAGGTGAGAAAATTCTTTGGGAACGTGAGAAACGATGCTTTTTCTTATGCGACAAGATATAAAGTACCTTCGTAATAATTCCCAGAAAATAATACCTATACCCGGAACCCAGACGCCATACGCGATACACGTATATTGCCAATAAATTCAAAATGTAAATTTCATTTCAACCAGAAGAAAGTTCTCGACTGTTCATAAAGGTATAATAGATTTTCACTTAAAACTTATGTACAGTGCTGCCATCTCTACCTTGCAGCTTTACTACAGTATAAACGTTACCCTGTTCCACGCACAGTGCCTATACGGTTCCCTAGCGTTCGGCTGGGACAGACTATACCTCTGCTGTTTGTTCACTGTAGAGTAGGCACCACCCCATTGCTATTTACCATATCCGAATGAAAGTTTCTCCCAACATTTCGTGACAGACTGAGACAGTCTGAAGTTGGCAGTTTTCACGAGGTTCTCGAAGATCGGTTACAGAGATGGTTCACTGAGTTCGGGTCAATCTGTCTCGAAGACCGTATAGTAAATAAACGGATACAGTTAGATACTAAAGTTAACGTTATTCGCTGCGCTGGACCGCGAGACTTTTGATCTCATGGATATCCATAGGATATATAGTAACCTATCTCGTAAGACTGAAAGATTTCGCGAAAGTACCACGTGAATATCTACCTACGTAAGGTAGCACATAAAATGCATACGTGTACAGTCAGTGTAGGAAGTACACGTTTAAAGTCGCAACGGGCCAGTAACGAGTCGAGCGTCATACCAAACAGAAGTTTCAACTAATTATGTCGATCGTGTGAAAATATCGAGTCGAGCCCGTGAAAGTTGAGCGGGATATTTAAACGGGTACGAAAACGAGGCAATTTGCATTCCAGTGAGTAAAATTAATATCGCGAGTGGCGCAAATGAAATAAACTCATTAATCCAGCATGGCGTCGAGGACAAATGAGCTTCGTGTTGGCCGGGTTGTCGGGTATACAAGCCGTGTTCGCCAAGTCCTCCAGAATTCTCTTTTCTCTCGTTCTACTAGGTATAAGATATACCCAAGAAGATCCTGAGGGTAAAAGAAGAGGTGTACGTACAGTCGCACCAGAAAATTTCACCGAAACAGCCAAATAGATATTTTATCCACGTGCTGCACGGTCTGTCTCCTCTTGATTAATGTACCTGCATATCGTTAGGTCGCAGACGACACATATCAGGAAGCACTCGAGAAGAGACTTGGCCGGCGTCCCCGTAGACGTTCCAGAAGGAACGTGACTCCGTTCCCACCCATAGATATACAACCTGAGTAAGTACGAGGCCGATCCTCCCAGGAGGAAAAATCTCCGAAGAAGAAATCGAATTTCCACTAAGGATTTTTCCGCAGCCTCTTCATCCGGAGGGCGCCATTGGTATTCCCGGTGCGATTGAGGATGCATCCAACCGGATGCTGTTCCTGAAAACCCCATGGCTTCGAGACGGTTATCCCGGTGTGTTACCGCGAGATTTTTCATCCCCGGTAACTTCCAATATATCGGAAATCGTTTTCCCATCGTTTATTCACGCATGGCGACCACGAGCGGCCATTAAAATCCTCAACGTACCAAATATATTCCCAATCGTCCCTCTCTCTCTCTCTCTCGGTCCGCCCTCTCGCGCTGGAACTATGCATTCGGTCGAAAACGTAAACTCCAAGAGACTTCCATACTTCGGCTGGATGCCGCTTGTGTCACCGACGTCTCGCCCTGGCGCCAGAAACGTAAACAGCGTCCAGGACGGAAATAGACGTTCGAGTCTCCGGCCGCCGTGCATGCGCGATTCGACCTGAACAAAGCGCAAGTATGCACTACGGTCACGTCGAGACGTGTCGTTGCAATGTGGATCCGCCGTTGTAGCGTAGAAGCCGACGGGCACCCTGCTACGCGTGGATTCTATTTATAGTCTTTGGAGAGTTAAGGCGAAGAGCGATATATAGATGTCGAAATACCCACGTGCAGGATATTAATTCGCTCTGTACTATACTATACTGTGCTACGTATGTATATGGCATATTTAAGTATACAGCAGAAGCATTGTCATTATTCAACATAGTCTCCCTCGTATTCATACCTACCCCTTAACCAACGGCCATAGACTACATAAGCCAGATGAGATACCATTTTCAATGTTGATACGTGTGCCACGTTTGCGTATCTAGGTCAGACGAATGATCCTCGGGCTGGCAGGGTGTACGGTCTTTTCAGATACAACAGCTGCACTTTGTTTGCTCAGCGGTCGACCAATCACGGCCGTAGACCCTGCTCGTAAATCATTAGCGCCGCAGCGGCCCAGACGTGAACCTCGTGCGCGGGGATGGGCCTTTCAAATTTTACGAACGACTTCGAGATTATTTATCGACTTGCCTTGTTAAATTGTTGCTATTAATAGGATTGGCGAGGGCGTCGTGGATTTTTGTGATTACGGAGGTACGGAAAGTGACGTAAGTGATTAAGTATACACCGAGAGCCCTAAATTGCCATTATCTTCAGAGAGATGGTCGGAGCCATTAGATGATTCGGTAAGAAAGCAACTCGTGGGCGTGAGAAGAACGCCAGGAGTCAGTCATTCCTGGGAGTAATGTAATTTTGGCAGGGTGGCAGAGAAGACGCTAATGCGATTTTCAGTCTGCTGGGCCGGAAGCAGGATTGGCCTTCCCTGTGGGCCCACCAAGTTTACTATTCGGATTTGAAACCGTGCTTGCTCAAACGTTACTTGGCTCTGTGAGAAGAGGAAGGCTTACTTCGGATTCCAAGGACGATGATATTCACGAATACCGATCAAGCTATTCAACCTACGGACGCGGAACACAAATCCTGCGAAAGGGAAGCCTCCGAGGGGAAGGACTTGGAGAGACGTAGGAGAGGTTAGGTTGGGTGAAAAAAATGAGAAAGATTTCTTCTATGATGTTCTATACGTATATATAGGCATTTACGTTCCTTTTCAGACTGACATTATGGTCACGCGCGATACCATCTTTAGTCAGGACTCCTTAAGTTAGGATGTTGACTACCCCGAGACTGGGGAAACGCAAGTATGGCTGGGCTGCTGAAAGTGCACTGACCTCGCGGAAGGTCAACTTTGTTTACAGGCATGGATGCTCCATGGGCGTATTCTTGGAAGTAAATTTTTATCTCCTTTACTATTTCTCTCTCTCTCTCTCTCTCTCTCTCCCCCCCTCCTCTTACTCTGTCGCAACCAGGGCCGACTACTTTGGCGCCAGTGCCCCCAATCGCTCTATGGACTCTATAATCTCTATGTATACAAGATTACCCCCAATTCTTGTGTACTCTTCTTCAATATCCCTGAGAAAATTCCTTTCTTTTTACACAAGGTATATCTCCCTCCCACCTCTGCCGATCAGACTGGATAGTAAATGGTTGCCAGTGAAATGCGCATAAATCAAGCATAAATCAAAGTATACACGAAGCATAAAACAAGCATAAATTCAGAGAAGGGTCTTTCAAAGCGATTCAAAAAATAGCACCGAGGCGTATAATGGTGTATCAAAATATGATATCCTTATACGGAAAATAATATTGGTTTCATTATTTACTCCGCGAGGTGCGTTATCGGGATACCCTCGCCTGAGATACCCTCGCCAGGATGAAGCTTTCCCCAACCTGTCTCCCATAATGAGATTCAAGCACCACCACTTCGTCGAAGATCGAATCACAATAGTTACGACAATGAAACGTAGCTCCAGTATACGTATCCTTAATCATATAAAACGTAACCAGATATACAGATACAATTAGTACCAGGATACAAGTTAAATGTTCACGTACTACTAGAAATCTCGTTCGCGCACTCGAAGGTGTCCAGGGGAGTCGAAAAGATTAGAAAAGTTTCTCTTCGAGGGATCCTCCAAGATCCTCTATATAGGTATACCCACGCTACCCAAGATCTACAAAAGCTTCTTGAAGTCCCGGAGAGTCCCTAAGGATTTCTATCCGCGAGTGGCTACGCCGTACTTAACGATCCTCACGGATCTCAAGCAGCAGATACTGCACCCCAGGTTACATCCTACCAGTCCAGGTTCTCTGGGTGTTCCACGCGTCTTCCGACTGAGGTTTCAAACGTGCCCACTTCCGGCGGTACGTCGTAGGACACTTCAGCACGTCGCAACTTACCCACCAGCTCTGGGACGTCTTCCCAAGGACGAGGTGGAGGGTCGTTAGACCCGGAGACAAGAAGATAAAAACCCAGAACACCTCTCGCCATACACTCTACCTCCTTTTCGCTTCTGTATACGTTCCCCGATATATACAGACACCTTCCTCACGGCTACCACCCTGGTAGCCGTATTCATCCTTTACAAAGTCCAACCCCGTGAGTCCACTTTCCGATCCTTCCTTCCTGATCTCCACCAGCACAGATACAAAATATTTTCCAACATCAGTCACCGTCCTTGTACGCAAATCCTGATCATCCCTACCAGTCCGCAGCATCCCTTGGCAGTATTATCTATCATCCAGAGACAGCCAGTCGACAGCCAGTGATCTACTTCATACCCAAAAGACAATAACGTGGAAAACTTTTTGACTACCAGTATCACTCGCAGGATCTAGTATCGCGCAAGGGTAGCTACCCTGGATTTACCTAGTTGCCAAGAAGCCAGCAAACGTTCAGTACTTTTTCCAGCATCTATACTTTTAACAAGGTTTCCACTGCTACGGCCATCCTCGGTGAACGTCAAGCTGAAGAGTCTACCCTTAGACTCAGGTGCACTCGGGGATGAGATGTGCCGCGGGAACGGCTGGCAAAAGGCTTTTATCGGTTTATCGGTAATAAGTCGTAAAAAATTATGGGGAAACTTAGCCGACGATAAATTTCACTTCGAAATGTTCTCCGCACATACGTATCGTATTTGCGATAAGACGACGTTCGGGTCTTCGTATACACGCGCATATCCACCCAGGCCCAACCTAACCCCCGTGAAGGGGTATATACCAGGAGACGGTTACTATTGGGGAAAGGGGGTTACCCCCTATGGATGCCAAGATGGAAAGAGGCGGCCTTACAACGGGAGCCAGTTTATATATAAAAGGCGCAGGTACTCTGCCGGAAATATGATAACGCTCGTCGACTCAAATTCAATAAGTATTGAATTCGTATTTCGTGTATACTTTTATGTACCCTATATGCGATATATACCCGTATATACCATGCATTGTATTATACGTAAGTCGTGTGCAAGAGATCCCCAGACTGTATGTATACTCTTTATTTCATACGGCCCTTGAAGCACCGAGTGGGTTACATACCCTATATCGGTATCTCCAAGTTATTCAGAGCTTTATAGCGCGGGGACATATGAATCATATTTTATGAAAATTTATATATCACTTGGAGAAAAACAAAAGTGTAATGGAATTTTGAGAATGTACTCGATGTTTGCCGACACCATTAAAACTGACGCTTTTATAAACGCATCTCGGACTATGTAAAGTATACATGACTCAATGGACTTTTACCGTTCGTTGATGAATTATCCAATATGGCCGCTTCGGTAAATAACTTTATACAGCTTGATGCTCGCTTTACTGAATTTTCTATTGGCCAGTGTGGTTTTTGCGGTGCTTTAAACGGTTTAGCAAAGGGATCGAGACTCTCTTTAATTCAGTATTTGCGGCTTGGTTAATGCTGGATATTCAATTGGTACGTCGTGTATGTATATTTAGGTTGAGCCAGGATGAGAAAGGAAATTACGAACGCTTGGATACGTCGTATCCAGGGGATGAGAGCGTAAGGTGCCGAGCGACTGGTTTTTAGCGTGAATCCGAGCGAGGATAAGCTAATAAATTAGCACAGGAAAATGCCGTAAACGTCGCCAGATAGAAACGAGATGCAAAACACAAATTGTATATATATACATACATATACGTGTGAAAAGAGAAGTGACGTAGTAGCTATACACGGCAGAAGCCAGGGACGTGCCGCCACTTTTAATTTAACTCTACCATTTGGCGTGTTGCCGGTTGCCAAAATATTTGGCCAAAATGAAGAATAAATCTTTGCCGTCTTTCTCTTTCTCTCTCTCTCACACACACTTTGTTTTGGTACAATACGTCCTACTTGTTCCGTAACGGATCCATAAACTATTTACGGCAATTCTGAGCATACGTGACTTTATATGTATATGCAGTGTTTACCCATAATACCGGTATACCTTTTCAAAATATTTCTCGTATCACCAAAAAGAAATTCGACTGTTGACTCTGGCAACTGTCTCTTAAGTTTTTAGCTTTTTTATTCAACTCGATTGAAATTCTTTTTTTTTGCCTGCTCTCTCTGGAGGTTACGTTCGTTTCCCCTTAATCCTTTGTTCGCGTCAGCTGTCTGACTCTTCGGCCATTTCCGCTCTTCGGTGTCTCATTAAGGTCGCGTTAATTAACGAATCGTGCATACCGACGGAGCGGATTGACGATTCCGCTATTACCGTCCTGAAAATTTCAGGATTCGTTCCTGGATTAAAATTTAGGTCGACTTTCCGGCTGGTGCCGACTGGATGGTCTTCTTTTTCTTACGCCATCAGACGTTTTTTTTACTCCTTTTCAACCTCTCGTGAATTTTCATTTGACGATCAAGAGCCGCTGTGATATCGATCGTGAGAATTCGCGTGGGGATTTATGTGATTTTGGAATCGTTTTGAAAAGCCATGAATGTCGACTTGACCGTCGTAAGTATCCCGGATTGAAGTGGTCGAACTGGAAAATTCCCAGTCTCCTTACGTCTCTATTTTAACTAAAGGGGTCAAGCTGACCCAACACTGACCTTAGTCATAATTCACATATGGAATCCGAGGCTTTTCAATCTGTATATCCCATTCACAATTCATCTTTGAAAACGTCTCTTAAGTGCTCTGAATTCGGATTTGTGAAATCGCTTAACTCCATTTAAACCGAATAACTAGAGTGCACGATATATATAGGAAGAAAAAACAAAAAGGTAACCCATAAAAAAATGCATATTGCGCATTATCATTATTAAGTGAAAAAAAAGGCCATTCAGATCAAATAAATTTTCAAACCAAAAACAAAGCCCTATGGGATTATACGAATTCCCGAAGATCTCTAAAAGAACCACATCCCAGTAAAAGTTCCAAATAACACCGATTCCTAAAAAAAAATGTACGAAAAAAAATTTTGTCATCCACAAACTTTTTTTTTTCAAATCCCAAATAAACCCTCTTGCGCCACAAAAATATCCAACGGAGAATCGATTTGCGAGCAACAGACTCCGTGAATTTCCATATTCAAACCTAACCTCACCATCGTCTCTTCACAGCATCCACAGCAGATAAAGATACGCCTCTTATAAAGAATTTCTTAGGTAAGCGTCATCAGGTGAATACCAACCTCAGCAAAAACCGGTACCATCCCCGTATACCGTAATGCAAAAGAATATAAAAGAGAAAAAAGCTTTTGTAAAAATTGTCAAGTCAGGATAGAAGCAGCTATCCTCATCGCATTCATTTTCCCTCCTGTACGTCATCTGCATCCTTCGGATCCATCCACTCGCCAGTATACAGTAGACACCTCCCACTTCACGATGTCCTCATCCACTTCCCTTCTCTGCTTTCTTGCATAGATCCTGAGCTACACTCGAGTCTCCAGGAAGCTTCTTCTTATGGTTCCTTTGCCATCCGGGACAAATGTATCTGCGAGCCGCCGACGAAACTCCCTGCCAAGCGACGTCGGTTATCTGGCAACATTTTCACATTTCCCGTGCTTTACGATCCATAAAAATGTAGGTTAGGTCAGCCGTATCAGGACGCCTCGTCATCTCACGGCACTTAAATCTTTCATTTCTTTTTTTTCTCCCTTCCATCGCCTCGTCTCGAGCCTCTGATTGTTCGGAATACCTAGAGGGCTGAACGGGTACCAGAAGTTCGACACGAGATGGCAGCACACGAGTGTCGTTCTGTTCCCTGTAATACGTTGCACGTTAAAATAAATTCTACTCAGAGCTTCTTACCAGCAGTGGCCATAGAGATTGTAATCCCTGGACATAATACTTGTACGTTGGACTTTAAAATCAATTTTAAAATTGCAGACTCGCCAAGTTTCTTCAATGCGGAGTTATTATCAAGTAGTGCTATGAAGGTAACGAGCTATCCCTACCTGAGATTCCTATCAGGATTACTATCCGGTTGTAACTCTTTGTACTCTAGACAGGTTATCGATTTCTGTTTAAAGTCTACGCTTAAACTCGGTGACAATATAATTCTTGAAATTCTTCGAGTTCCCGGTAGATTGTAAATCTCGACATCCGGTGCTGAGGTACGGGATTTAATGGAAGATTCTTTAATTTACCATAACTGCCAAAAGACGAGCCGAATCACGAAGCTGCTGCTTGGTTAACTCCGACAACGTCTGGAGCGACGCCAGAAGAATAAACAAATGAAGCTTCTCCATTCATCGGCGTTAGCCATCGACTTCCGTTCGAGAGAGCTCAGAATGCTCCTCGATATTATTCCCTTATATTCCAGGAGTAATAGAATTCCGGTATTAAGGGTCCGTGAATTCCTGAGCTAATACAGCATGGATGCTTCGGAGTCGAAAGCCAATAAGATGTAAATCGCAGACGATGGACTTATATACTTCGGTGAGGACGATGTCTTCTTTTTGTCTTTTCCCCATCCGTCTTCCTCTTCGTCCCGTAGTAACGGTTTCAACAAGTCGAATAGATATTTCCGTTAAAGAATTCAGCATCGTTATCGGCTTCCGTCCTGTTTTCATACTCGAGCCAGCGCCTCTGGCGGGACAAAGCTGAACTATTACGAACGCCGAGCGACCGTTGGCTTTTTCCATTAGTAAAATCCTATCTCTTTTCTTTTAATCCCTGATTCTTGGCCTGCCTTGTTTACTCGTGGATATCTGCCATGTTTATCAGCCGACCGTGATCCCTGAAGCTCCTCTAATGCCCGGCAGTTGCTGTAGGCAGTAAGAGCATTAGGTGACTCGACATTTGCATAAGCTGCAACGTGTGTCGCCGTATTGAAACATGTCGCACGATAAACCACCCTGCAGTTTAACCTAGTCACCCGTAAATGTTCAGCAGCAAATCGGAGCGAATTCGCTGTAATCTTTGAAGACATCAAACAAAATATAGAGGTTACGCGCGGAGGAGAAAATTCCTTTGCCACGAGTTGTAGCTGCAGCATGGAGACGAAGATATCTGACAAAGTCGTGTTCGATAGAATTTCTAATATCGATACTAATCGACTGTCTGAAACCACATGTTACCTCATGGTCGTAACGGGAGTTTTGCGTAGACTGACTCAGGGGGGTTGCGAAACCAATTCTCTGTAAGGGGATGTTGGGCTGTCTTGTTTACACCCCCCTCCACGACCCCCCTCTTATTTATTAACCCTGTTGAAGCGCATAAAAGGAGGTTACGGCCCACTTGGGCATCGCAATGGACATTCCGGTGCGACGTAGCTACACATTAGGCCTACCCGTTGCCGAGGGGCCTGTGCTGGGGGATAAGTGCAAAAAAAAAACAAAAAAGGAAATACCTGTTAGTACAAATGCCTAAAGAATTATTAGAGACTCGTTCTGATTTTAGAATAAACCACCCCTTGTTTTTATGAACCCGTCACGTCGGTCATCAAACTGTGTAGTGTGACAAACCCCAAATGTCTAAAGGGGACATCCTCGATTCTCGGATTAAACCTAAATTTAAAACAAAATTGGTTATGTTAAATATTGTACAAATACATAGCATCTCTTCTCAGTAAGAATTACTAGTTTTATTTCTGCCGGACGTGAGCAGAGCACGATTGCCAATGTTGAAAATTCAGTCGGATATTGAATGAAATACGGACTCAGACATGTGGTCGATATATAAAATGTTTATTGTTATATATATATATATATATATATTATACATTCTATCACGTCTAAGATCAAGTTAGTAGATTTATACCGATTTTTGTATGACACTGTTGCTATGACGTTTTACGTAACTAAAAGTATATATCGCCATGTTCCTTTGACTGCACATTGTATAGATCTACTGTACATATGTAATTTATATACGATATATGTATATATACCTAACCTTGTTCAGTATATAATACCGAGAGTTCGCCGTACCGAGATTCAAAGGCAAAAGAGTGCTGCGGCGCGCAGCAACGTGCCTCGTACCAGAAAAGCACGCTTCAACAAATACCTGCTGCTACACTGGAAAACTTTAATGCAAATAGAGATTCAATATGCTTTTCGAAAAAGTAAAAGAAAAGTAAAAAAAAATAAGTTAGAAAAAACAAAGAGAGATACGGTAGAATTCAACGGAAACACAAGAATAATAAAGGGTGACTGTTAAAAGAGAATACAAAATAATTTGAGATTTTAGGCTTTCGCGGCCAATATTGTCATTAGTGCTCATGGTTTCCGGATGGAAACCGCGTCTGTGTTCAGCTTTGTGCCCACGTTTCGCAAACGATTAAGTCTGCTTCTTCAGAGCTAGGAGGCTCCGATACTGAAGCTCCCTGTTGTCAGGAAGTCTTAATATACCTGCGATTGCTCATGATCAGCTGATCAATTAAAAACAACTTATGATTGGCTGAAGCACTGATCCGCACGAGCAATCATAGGTATATTAAGACTTCCTGAGAACAGGGAGCTTCAGTATCGGAGCCTCCTAGCCCTGAAGATGCAGGCTGAAACTTTTGCGAAACGTCGGCACGAAGCTGAACACAGACGCGGCTTCCATCCGGAAACCATGAGTACTAATACAAAATAATATAAATCTCCATAGTGGATGCGTCGCTTGTGTTATGCGGGAGTTACGTAAATTGAGGACACCTTGTATAAAACGTATCGATATCGCCCACACAGAGCACAAATCCGGATGATTGTTGTTGATCTGTCGTTGTTATCGAAAAACGATTATCTGACCGTACGATCCGACGTATACAAATGTTCTAAATAGATATACAAAGTAAACAATAAACACAAAGCGCGACTTCGAACCGTTAGAGGCGCGTATCCATGCACAGGTATACGTATTAATGAATTGAAGAAAATCGCAGCAACGGTCTATTAAACAATGGAGACTTTAAAAAGAAGAAAACAGAAAAATTTAAGCTGTCTGTAACTTTGGTGTAAAATAGAAAAAAAAAAAGTGAAGCTAACTTCAGAAGGTACGAAAGCTAGGTCAAGCATTAACGTTGCTGAAAGGGAACGTTTAGCAGCCAATTGTTCCTGGATTGCTGGTTAGCCGCTTCAGAGTGGTTCGATAAATAGCATTGAATAGATTTTACGACTAGGTAGGGTTATAGCGCACTTCATGATCTCCCATCGGGAGTCGAGGGTGTCGCGAACATTAGGGAAGGTCGGGATGGACGAGGTTAGAGTGTAGAAACTGTGGGAATTCGAGGGTATACTCATTCCTGTATTCCCAAAGGACGGTCCCGAGCTTAACGATATGAGACAATTGCGCTGTGAAGAAAATAGGAAACATTTTGTTTCTTTGTCTCTCTTCATATATTCCCCGCTCCTTCATTAACGAGACAGACAGGCGGCCATTACTGTTTTTATAACTACGTGAATCATATTCCTTTGTCTCGCTAACTGGATTCTTTCAGCTGCAGACTCGGCGATGTCCGTGCCTTTCATTTTCTTGCTGAATATTCTAGGTTTTTTTTTCTTCCGGTTAGCGAGAATGACATCTTTCGATTTTTACGAGACGCTATTAATTTTCTATTCTATTCGTATTGACGAATCCTTCGCGGTGCCAACGTATTTCTTTTGCTACGATAATAGTCAGTTCCACTGTACCTACCTTCGTGCAGTCACTCGAAGACTGGGACATTACATTCAGCCGCCATAAATATCGTCGTCACTGTCCTTTCCTCCCTCATTTTCCTTTTCATCCCGTTAAACGATCCATTTCCTGCTGCGGTATAGCTCAGGGATAACTGAGCCACCGTGTCTTACTTGCCGAGAATCCCGAGACACTAGCGCCACGGTATAAGCTGTGCACAACCGAGTAAAAAGGATCCCGGCGATGCAGAGGACGCAGTGGTACAGATAACGTCGGATAAATCGTACTGCCGGCCAGGATTAAAAGAGAGCAATGGCCCTGTTTAAGTTTCGAGCTCAGAAATTCCTCGACGCGTTCGCTACACCACACTCTGTCTCTCTCGCTCTCACGCTCTTTCGTCTTTTCTCTCTCGTAGTATATGACCTAACCTTAAAACGGATTCAAACTACAGCAAAGTGTCCTAACCTCTTTCGCCGAGAGTATAAGAACGCACTGACAGCTCCGTGGGATTTTAAGCTTTATGTCGGTTACTACCCATAAGTCTACGGCGCAGCGACAACTGGTGAGTGTTCTCGGTACTACTCGTAGACAAAACATTCTCATAAAAAACTCTACCCGCATTTATTTTCGAACATCGCAGGTATACGTTTTTTCAGTTGGCAATCTTTCGTGATATTTGTATATCGCATCACTGCAAGCTGCAAATATCGAAATAATACTACAAGTAAGTAGAATATCATGAAAATGTTAGTGTACTGCATTCAGTCGGTTTTCCGTGCAATCGAATACGTGCATATTGACTGCCCCTTGTCACGCATGACCGGCGAGAAAGCACATGGTTTATCAACAAGATTCACCGCGAACCATCATCCCTCGATACGACCCTCCTGATCCTCCAGGCTGGTTTAAAGTCAGTCGACCGTGTAATCGGTGATATGCCTGCTAGTTTGGCTCCACTGGTAAAGGGTCGGTTGACTTTTCTAATTTTCAAACTAAACTAGGTTAGCCGTGCAGGTATATGACGCAACGTGGAAAGGGGATACGAGCAAATTGAAGTGAACAAAGAAAAAAAAAAATGGCGTTACAGGCAACAAAGGAGGATGGATCACTGAATGACAACTTGGTAATGGAAATCGATATACTTTCTATATAAATTCGTTCAATGGAAATGTCACGAGAAGGATGGATGAATTTTCATGTTATGACAAAAATAAATAAATGTATTAAAATTTTGAAATATTTTTTTTCTAATCTAGGTTATGGTTATCAAAGAAGAGTTTTTCAATATTGATCAAAATCGTAACAGTGAATATTAATACCAGCTGGACCAGTGGCTGCTTTAATGGTGAATTTCGAAAATCACTGAATTTATGCATCACGTTAATCAAAGATCCCACAAGACCATGTAATTAGAGGAAACTGCTGGAATACGTAAATAGGTTAACTTTATAGTGCCCGTGTGTACCTAGAGACATAGGAACTACGTGATCCAATATGAATACCAGAATTCACAATGTCTCTCTTCATACAAATGTCAAATATTATCCAGTCTTAGGATAAGAAAATGAAACAAAACGTTCTACACGAAAACAAAAAGGGTATCGGCAATCCAATTCGTTAAAGTACAATAATAATACTTGAAAATACCAATAGCGAATTCATATATTCCATCAGCTACCCGACGGTCCTCGATAATTCAAATGGTCAATTATTGAAATAGCAGGCTCGCCCATTCACCGTTTCCTGCTTTTACTGTATCGAAGAGTGACGCATGCGCAGTGAAGCAGTCCACAACGAAAATCAAAGAGCTGCGAAACAAGTGGGCAATCGGAAAAAGCGATAATTGAAATAGCATCGAGCGCACAGTATGGAATTTTAATATCGCCAGTAAATATTGGAGTTCCTCGGCTTCCCTATTCTTTCATGTATATCAGCTGAACGCTATATATATATATATATATGTATTTATATAAACGTACAGAAGTATCTGCCCGGTATAAGGTTCGTAATGCGAGAAATAGAATTCCTATATCCACCTATGAGAAATTGCAGCGTTCCAAGAAAAGTGATGTGTCACAAACTACACCGAAGGAAGCGAGTAATTGATGGATCGCATATTTTTTATATCTTTTTTTTTTCGCAATTGCAAGGAATATTTTCTCATTCCATTAGAAATTTGCCTTAGTCACCAGTCAAGACTATCTACGTGCTTGTAATGCTAAATCACTCTTACATAACCGTCCATGATCTAAGCACAAGGTTAACACGGTGGATGAGTGATGATATTTAAGTGCCGGATGTCAAGTTCATCAAAAGTCCACGCCCATGACTGTAAATAGTCAAAACTTTGTCAACGTCCATTAACGAATCATTGTAACGTATGAGGACGCCAGTTCATGTGAGTCTTGCTTGTGTGTATTTATGTGCGTGGATACGACCCACTCCGCATATACCTATTAGAAGGCGTTCGATCCCCACCTAATAAAATCGAAATAATACCGGTAAAGCGAATTGTCGTCCCTTTCATCAACTAATCAGCGAGCGAGTGAGAAGTATCCCCGAACAAGATAATAAGTACGAAATCCTCTTCGTTATAACAATGCGCATAATTAGGTCTTATTTTATCATAGTTGTATTTTTATGTATTTTCTCTACAGATAATACGCTCTGGGTGATAGGGCCCTAAATATATATCATCATCTACATTGTAAAAATTCAGCTAAAAATTTGAGGAACGGCGATCGGACACGGCGACAATTCGGCTCGACGATACACCGTAGGACCAAGCCATAAACTACTATTCATCTCCATCGATATCAGCGGCTAAATAACTAATAGGTACGTATATAAGTATTGAATAAAATTTTAAATGAAACTTTTATAAGTGTGACGGTTGGAAGGCTGGCCTCATATTATTAATTAATTTGATTTAATATACAACTTAGTTTTGAATAGATCGTAATTTCACTTAATATAATCACTCGCAAGATAATATATACATAATTTGGTTTGATCGTATTAAAAATTAAATCTTTTGGTTATATTGTTAATAGAATTTTTGAATATATATTCAGTCGTTTGATCTTAATAAAATGTACACTTATATCATCAATCTTCTAAAGTCTCTCATCTTTTCGACCAAAAAAATATTGTCGATTGGCACCGAAGAAAATTGATCACGTGACACCAGCTGTCAAATCTGAGTGATGTATTTACAGCTGAATGATCCTGTACAAGTACATCCACTCGCTAGCCAGGCGAGTTGAACGCATAAAAAGAAAATATTCGAAAGTGTTGATCAAGATGAAATTTTTCACAGAGAAATAACACTGCCCGACGCTTCTCCAGTATGAACGTAATGGAGAGTGACGTTAGACGTCGCCATTTTGACATTCATAAATGTGTAAAAAGATCGAAACAAGAAATTTATCGTCGTTGAAGGACGCGCTTAACTTTTTTGATACACTAGTTAATAGGAACTTTAAAAAAAGATTAATTTGAAATTCGATTTGGAGGATTTTTATTTTTTTTCAAAAATTAAAATCAAGATCCAACATATTCGAGATTGCGTGAGAAGGAGAATTTTTCTCCTTTTTTTTTTCATTCCATTGTCTTCCTACTCTAAGGTAGCTTCGTATTACTGTATGAACTGTCTGCTACCACGGCGTGCTAGCTATTCCATTTCCTGGTCTCAGATTCTTATATGCACACACTGTATCTATTCCAGCACGTGTAGATAGTATAGTATATATAGTATAGTACAGCTACGTATAGTGACGGGCATAGTACCTAGTATAATGTGAACTGCTCTACTTTCGAATTATTTCAGTGAGCATGTATATTTCTCAGGAAAGCTATGTGGACGTACGAATCCGTAGCTACCATCTCCAGTACCGAGTTGAGTTCGATGGTCGCGGCCGCGAACTTTCCATTCAATTAGCCCCTGAGACCCACGGGTCAATCACCGTTGAGCTTTCCACCGCGCCGACCCTCATTTCGTTTCACCAGTTTTCCTCTCGTCATTTTACCTTACAGTTTATCGGCCTTTCTTGACAATCGGAAAGAAAGCTTGATTTCCCTCTTCCAATTATTCTCGTCAACGTCAATTTACACGTCAAACCCTCCTACCAGGACCGAGATCCACTTCTGGGAACTCGTTGAGAACTCAAAGAGCTCTTCCGGTAAGGAAATCTTGGCTTTGCATGTAATCGACGAAGTTCCCATTTTCATGAAAGATTTTTGATTTCCTGCCAAAATCTCCAAAGCCTCCGACTAGAGCTCAAGTTCGGTCGAAAGTAAATAGAGAGTCTGTTCGAACGAACAGACAGATAGTCAGACAGCTCGATGGATGGATGGTCGGATGGATAGATAAATGGATGAACAGATAAATGCATAGACAAACAAACGCGCAAGCGAATGGATTCTCGATTGAAGCATCTACCGATGAAAATCGTGAACCCACAATGGCGTACTATCGAAAGATTTTACAAGCCAACGAGGTCGCCGATCGAAGATTCATATTTATCTAGACGAGCGACGACGCGCAGCGGGAAATTGGTTATGAGCCGGTGAGCGACAGTGCCAATATTTGTCCCTATGATTAACATCGTCTGCGGCTCTTTGCTCTTCGCGAAATTTCGTGGTACCTCCTCGCATTCAATTATCCACCAGTAGCTGGCGACCTGATTCGTGCGCGCGTCTCCAAAAAGTAAATCTAGTAAAGCCACGCCATTGCCCACCGTGCACTGTGCTAGTATCAGCGCATAAAAAGTTATTCCGTCGTCCTTGTAATTTTAGCTAAAGATAAATAGAGCTAAAGAAGAGAAAAAGAGAAGTAACGAAGTGACTTGTCAAAGAAAAATAATAAGACGACAGTATAAAATTAGGTAAAAGATACCTAAGAAACTTTCGTGTAACCGGACGCTGAAGATCGCATTATCGTAAGGTACTTCTCAGCCCGTAAGAGAAATTTCAATTTACACGGGGATTTCCCGTGGCAATCGTATTAAGTGAAGCAAATTTAAATAGGAATATCAGCACAATTCGCGCGGTATAAGAGCTGGGTAAAAGATCTCAGAGGTTAGGCTAGAGTAAAGGTAGGTCTAGAGGGTAAGTGTCCGTTCACATCTTCCGAAGCTTTGCCGCCCCGGCAATCTTCGCCGCTCTGCACAAGAACTACCCCTCTCCTTCTCAACGGCCCGAAAGTCCTCATTTAAATTTATGCTAATATCCACGATAAATTCAGGACGAATTACAGCGCCTCTGGTAGAACCCAACGAAATTGGGGTGTCGAGGTGACGTTACCCACGAGGGGAAGATGAATATTATCGGTAGTGCTCCTGAACGAGGGACGAAAGAGATGAAAAATGAAACGTATCCAGAAAGAAGGAAAGAGATGGGAAGTAAACAGAAAAGTAGAGAAATTGACTAATCAAGGGTTAGCAAAGACTCTTGTATACGTGTATTTATGTGCCGTAAACTAACCTTTTCTTTATGTGAATCCATTCTCTAATCAAGATAATAAATGGATTGCTTGCGACACATCAGCGACAAATCTCAAGCGCTTAATGAGCGCTTCTTCCGCTTCTGATGACAAAATAGCTTTGCATGCAACGTCCCCCGTAGAGACCGGGAATGGTGGCGGAATGGTGGCAGTGAGAATTCCTACCGGCGCAAACGGTCGTTCAGGAAGAATGGTAATGGCGAGCGTGCCTGCCCGGCGAGCGAAGCGTCCTGATAGCTTGATACAAGGAAAGGAAAAGGAAGTAGATAAGAAGAAAAAACAGTGGGGAAAAAACTCCAAAGAATAATCCAACAAAGAAATATTAAAAACCAGCCACCGAAGGTGAAGCATGCAAAAGTCTCATAATTTTAGGTTACGTACCCCCATTCTCTACTGATGAAATCGCTTTTTTATAGGTTAGCTTGATGCATCTTTAATGCACATCCCAAATGCATATTTCCAACGTCGTTAGCCTGGCATAATTCTCGAGGGGTGATCGCGTTACCCCAACTCAATACGACGTATGTAAATACGGAATAAAATCGCCCGAGCATTCCTGGGTTAAGTCAACGTTACCGCCGTTATGCCTGCCCTCATGCGCCGTCAGACTAAACTGCAAGAGCAAGAAGGAACAAGGGCGACACCTGGCGTTGAAGAGCGTTCACTACCCTTTTACATATTTTCCTTCTTTCACGTCCTTCTCTATATCGACCATCTGTGCGTAACAACCGCCACATCGCGTATAAACAAACGACCAGCTTACGTCCCGTCCTGTGTATAAATAAACGAACAACGAGGCGCGGCATTCACAGCAAAACAAACGCCACGACTGAGCCGACGTCTCACGCACGACTCTGCACGTCTGGCGTTCCAGCAGACACGTACAACAACGACTGGATTCACAACGTCTCGGCATACGAAAACACAATTCCCGCCTCTCTGCAATTTCAATTTTGCAAATTGTGCGTACGCTAGGACTAAACTCACTTAACAAAAATCTACGAGAAATCTCAACAGACATAATAACTTTCGACTCGGATTCAGTCGATCGTCGCCATCTTTGTAAGTACAAGCATTACAAATTTGATTATTTTATTCATAAACGACCTGTGTTACCGGGACAAGAAAAAAAATTTGAAAATAAACAAATACGACGTAAAATTAATCTTGATTATTCATCAACGTACATTTTTTATCTGTATGCGAATTGACGTGTATCGAACGAGGAAGTGCGTCTAATATTGAACAAACACACTGCTCAGGAACGTTAGATAAGTTTACGCCGTTTTTATAAATTTTGTTTTATCATTACTGTCATCCTTATCATTTATTATTCGTAAGCATCTGCCTCCAGGCGTCAAATACAACCTAATGTAAGAAAAGGACGTGTCCCAGCTTACGATACCCAATAGCTATGATAAAATAATACTTGTATCTCTATATATAACATAGCCAAGGGGGCGCATGCGCGATGAACAAGTGTTCAGTGTAACCCACGACAACGTAAGAACTTGATTAACGATGGCTATTTATTCAATTTTTTTAAATTCTCCT
This sequence comes from Cephus cinctus, assembly GCF_000341935.2. Lineage (NCBI taxonomy): Eukaryota > Metazoa > Arthropoda > Insecta > Hymenoptera > Cephidae > Cephus > Cephus cinctus. The sequence goes on along the minus strand of NW_014333276.1, from coordinate 189,150 downwards.
CCCCAGACCGAACGAATTTTGTAGAATGCGACTGTTGAGAAAAAACAGAGAAACGCGAGTCTTTTCCATCTCATTCTCTCTCCCTTCGTCATGTCCCTATCCCTCGTATCATCCCATGTTTTTCCTCATTCTGCCTTTTCCTTCTCTCTCACACACTTTCGTCACGTCTTTCTTGCTTACAGCTTCAACCTTCCTCCCTGACGGCGCCCTCTTCCACCGTTTGCCAATTTACTTTGCCGCGGGTCATAAGTACCCAAATTCTGATGCGAGCTTCTTTTTCCATCCGCACGCTTACTGGAAGCAGGAAACCACCCTCTCTCGAGCCACCGTCGAAAGGGAGCGTCTGCCGATCGAATACGATTTGTGTATTCTTACTATAGGTATAAGCAAATATTATCGACGTGCATTTGTCCCCGTGCTGAGAAATACTTTCGTTCGCGTTTTCATTCACCAGTTTCCCTCTCTATGCTAGGTTCACGAGTTCAATGTTCTTTTTTGACAGGGATGGAAAACTATGAAATCTTCGATAAGCTATAGATACTTTTTAATAAAATTTACGCCTAAACTTACGTGGAACCATCGTTTTGCACCGAAGCATCAACTTTTCTCCTTTAACCATGCATCTGATTGTGAGTGACGCTGAGCTGTGGCCTCATTGCTTTTGACCAGTGTAAAACCCAGTAAGCTCACAGTGACTATACGTTCCGACGCTCAATTGACAAACACAGAGCAAAAGGGCGAATCGTTGGATTATTACTTCGCCCGTGGGAAAGTAAGCCCCCGGTCCCTATCTGGTATTGTGGACAGTGTTAACCCCCATCCTGCGAACGATCGCTGATACCATTTCCCGTTAGCCAAAGGGCTAATTAAAAATGCAATTAAAAATACGCCAGTTGAGACTAATTAACGGCAGAAGCAATAATTGCAATTATTGAAGTGGAACGCAATGGTAATTTCCATCCAGTTGCTTTCGTTAAACGAACGACCAACCCTCGACGTCTTTCCCCACCAGTCTCTTCCTTCTTGGTCCATTTTCTCTCTCTTCATTTCTTTCTCTCTCTCGCTCGCCTACCGTCTCACTCACTCGGAGGTACATTCGTTCGCACGAGACTGACTGTGCTTTCGGGTAACCGCAACTGCCCTTCCCCGTATCCACTGTGTATATTTTCAACCTTCCCCCATCATCCCTATCGCCCCTCCCCGACTCTCACGATCCTTTCATTTTCTATTTCATCCCCGTAGCGTAAAATTCCCTACAACTCAAATGCAACCGCACGATATCGGGATGTAGGATACAGGTACACCGGATATACGGAGAACAGTATGAATATCGATTTCAGGATGGCTCGGGTATTCCCTGTGGATGAGAAACGGAAGTACGGGAAACTGGGAAAATCCATTGAGTCACTTCTGTATTAACAGACTCGTAGCGACGCGAGAGACGCGTGGAAAATATACATGTAACATGCACGACGTGTCAAAAGGACGTAAATCGTGACGGGAAAACACGGCAGAAAAGCGTCGAGACACGGTGAGGTTAAAGGGTCATAAAAATTGGCAGTAGGACGTGAGAATACCCACGAGTCAGAGTGTCGTGCGGCGTGTGAAAAATTGGGTGGGAAATTCAAT
>NW_014333276.1:186831-187333 GCF_000341935.2 Cephus cinctus | reverse complement strand
ATTGTGCATAATCGAATGACTTGATTTTAACGATAATGAAAAGTCAATTAAGGGCGTTGAACTTTCGATGAAAAGGAGAACAAAATCAATTTGCTTCGGACTAGAAGTACCCCTAGCATTCGGGGTTTGCGATTCGAAGGTAGCGGCGCGCACGCCGTGACACCAGCGCGTTAGCAAGGGTGACTTTTACGAGGGTATAAAGAGCGTATGCTATCCCCCTTCTCTTTTCTTCGTTGAGTACCCACCCCTTTCGTCTTCACATCCCCTCCCCTGGCCCCCACCACCCCTCCACTCCTCATCACTGTATCTCTTATACCTATACCTGCAATCCCCAAGCGTGTCGCGCACTTTCTTGTGTACGAGAAAGGGCACTTTTTTCTACCGGTCTCGTGGCCGCCACCCTTGTAAAACCACCCCTTCTACTTTTCTTAGCTCGGAGCACTTTTCTACGTCACACGTCGCTCACCTGGCCGTTCTTACGGGGGTTTTTTTTTTTTTTTTT